>NW_010137990.1:0-21251 GCF_000699245.1 Pterocles gutturalis
CGCTTCCCCTCCCCACGCGGGTGGGACCTGATGGGTGCTGGGGCGCTGAACTCGCCGGCTGGGGACCCCCTGGGTCTGAAGGTGGCAGGGGGTGACAGGGAGGGGGGCAGAGTGATGAACCCCAGCCAGCAGTGCCCGGGTGGGGATTTACTAGTCACATTCCAGTGGGGTAGCTCAGGAGATTTTTATTTTTTTTTACAAATGCCGTGTAGTCTGAGTCATGTTAGCCAAGCCGAGACACCAGCGTTTTGTCACCCACTGGCGTGCTGCCTGTTCAGTGTAGAGCTCGGCCACTGGCCTTGAGTATTTGTGTGTGTGTGTTTGTCTGGAGCTGCTCGCCAAGGTGCTGTGTGTACATCGGTTCAGAAATGGGGTTTGACCACAGAGCAAAAAAAAAAAAAATTCCTGCTTCCCAGCTTCTCTGTACTGTAAAGCTTGGGTATCAAATTGTGGAGGAATGCTTCTCCCACCCGCCTAGCTCCCACCTCTGACCTACAGGTGTGTGCCCAGCCTGAGCCCAGACAGTTCTCGTGCTTATCTTCCTCACTCACCCTCACTCTCTCAAAAATACCCTAATTTTGAGTATAGCTGGAGGGCCCACAATCAGTCAGGTGTGCCGTGCAGGTGATACCCACGGCTGTGTGGCTCAGAGAGCAGCACCAGAGCCTCCTCTAGAGCTGCTTCTGAGTGAGAGCTCTTGGAGAGGGAAGGGGAGCACCCTACTTGTGTGCAAGCAGCTTTCAGATAACAAGCTGTTGCTGTATCTCTCCAGGATCCGTGTGCTTTTTGCCTCTCAGACAAGGGCCTTGCTGACTCCCAGTCAAAACCACTGCGACGCTGCTGGCTCGTACTGGTGCTTGCAGCAGGCTGCTGTGGGGAAAACACAATCTGTCCTCTCTGCACAGTGTAACTCATGACTGAGAGCTGGGGAGGTTGGAAAGGATTGTTGCTTCTCAGACAAAGCAAAAAATAACAGTTTGATTTTTTTTTTTTTTAATTTTCAGATCTTATCTCAACTGTCAAAATGGAACTAGACATCCAGTGTGAAGAGATGAGCCCATCTAGATGGGCTGAACTTCTGTCCACCATGAAATCCTGCAAGTCCATCAGGTAGTAAGTAGTTGTGTATCATCTCTTCTAAGTAAGAACTGTTGTGTTTCTCTCCTTTATTTTTCAGCTGCAGAACTGTTGACCTGTGACTTAGAAATTGCACAGTAACAGGAATGATTCTGCCTATTTTTATTCAGAAAGTTAATTTAAAGGGGGGAAAAAAACCCCCACCCTCTTGCAAAGTTTTTTTCAACTACAGGTAAGCATCCCTTGGTGTGAAGTAATGCCGCCCTTGCTCTGTGGCGTGCCGTAGAACTCAGCTAGGTAATACGGTTATCGAAACATTTGCCCGCCGTTTTGGTAATTCTGTCGTTCTCTTTCTCCCTCGAGGGAAGACATCTCTCCGTGCTCATTAGGTCGCAGACTCTCTGGGCTGCAGGGCAGATGCTGTCAAGTAACCATTACTTAATAGTCACGCACAAACCGCATGCCGTCGGCTTTTAATTCTTCACTTGGCCCTCAAAAGTACCTGCCTTGTGCGGTGAGCGGACCGGTGTGAGAGGAACATGTCCAGGAGTGTCAGCTGTAGGACAGGGTTCAGAAGAGTTGCTTCTGCACTCTTCTGCCTCTTCTTCTTGGGACTTCACCCCCCCGCAGGCTGGCATCGTCCTGCTGCGGCTGGAGAGGATGGGCCACATCCAGCCAGGGATGGCTTGGAGGAGGTCCGGCAGGTTGCAGGTGACTTTTGCAAAGGAGCTTTTCTGCAGGCAAGCTTCATGGGTCTGACCTTGACTCCCCGTTGTCTGCCAGGGTGGCAGGAGGCACGGGGATGATTGTCTCCTGGGCAGGGGCTGGACGGCTCCAGAATGAGAGCAGCTGTGGCAGGGGTTGTGAATCGGTGTTGAACACGGTTCTGCTGGGACCCAAGGCTTCTTGCCAGAGGGAGGGAAGGAGAAGCCTACTAGAGCCTTGGTTTCCATAGTGTTGTCTAAGGAGAAATGACAAGGCAACTTCTGGCAGTCCTGGCTGTGGCTGTGCCTGGAGGGTTCTTCATGACACTGTCCTTTTGCCCCGAGTCTTTTCTGTCTCCTTGTACACCTCCCTGCCTGTCTTGGGCTCCTGATCCTTTCCTTGGCTCTTCTTCCGATTCAGCCCCCTCCCATCAATTTAGCAGAACTAGAAAAATGCTGATCTCCTGTGGGAGAAGCCACTGCCACGCTGCAGACTTGCAGTTTGCGTACTGAGAGTCGTGCTGGAGAGAGACTGTGCAGACCAGCGTGACTCACCTACGCGAGACCAAACTGCTGGTGGTTGTCGCTGGGGCTGGCTGAAGACCTAGCTGGGCTGGTCCCAGTGCAGAACCAGTCTGACAGCCTGTAGGCTGGCCCGGGGTTAGACATGGCTTCAGACAGCCGGTAGTTTGTGGCTAGCAGTGTTTCAGTGAAGGCGCATCCTGCAGCTGAAGCCCGGCCTGGGGGGGATGACTTCAGCCACGTCCCCTCTTCTGTGCAGCACGGAGGAGGTCCATGGCTTAGGGTCCGTCCAGCCCCTCCTGTGCTGTCATCCTGCAGAGAGAGCACGTCTTGGTTTGGGCCATGCCTTGCCCAGCAGCCCACGCACATACTGACGGAGGCATCCCAGGGACTGCAGAGAGTAAATCACCCGCTGTGCTTCCATGGGGAATGCACCAGCCGGGGAGAACAGAGCAGCCCAGCCCAGGGGACTAAAGTGCTCCTTCTCTCCTCCTGTTTCAGGCTGGATGACTGCAACCTTTCCAGCAGTAACTGTGAGGATCTCTCCTCCATCATCAACACGAACCCGTCTCTCACAGAGCTGAAGCTGAACAACAACGAGCTGGGAGACGCAGGCATTGAACACCTGTGTAAAGGGTTGCTGATGCCGAGCTGCAGCCTGCAGAAGTTATGGTAAAGCCCCGCTGATTGTCCTGCTCTAACGTGCTTGCGGTCCGCTGCAGCTGGAGTCGTGTGGCAAGCGCGTACGTGGTGGTAGTAAGAGCCATGCTGGTGCATCTCAGCAATTACTGGGGTCAGATGGTTGGAAAACCCCAGAAGTTCTTATCTAATGGTGTATTTATTGGAAGACTCCAGATCATCCGTCTGGCTTCCTTTGTCTCCCAGCACTGAGGGAAGGACAGGTTGGTTTTCCCCTGCCAAGTGAAGTCTTTCTGGAGGCTTTCATTAGAAGAGGTAGCCAGTCTGCCTCCAGCCTAGGTTTGAACAAAAGGATGACTACAGAAGGCGCCGCTCTGCCATTGGCACCTACCTGACATTTTCACAAATCCCTTTGTCAGAGAGCTCTTCATTTAGCCTCTGGTCCCGTTTGCTGTCTCCTTTCTCTAGGATCCAAGCAAAACTGGTGCTGGTGTCCTCCAGCTCCTGGGGTGGATCTTCATGATACTACCTTGTAAAAATAATTTGCCTTTTAGATGGGATGCATCTGCTCCAGAGTCCCTGTGCCCCCCGCAGGGAGGACTCACTGATGAACAGAGGGCGGGCTGGCTGTGGAGCTGATGAAACCACAGCCTTCTGATGGGCCTTCAAGAAATAACCGTGACGCTCTGTACTGGCAGACTAACGCGAGTCGCTTTTCAGAGAGTTTGTCCTAAGCTTCAAACTTCTCCAGATGCTCAAGGGGCAGCCTGGATTAGGCTGTCAGTTCTGTAGAAACATAATTATCCGGTTTTGGGGTTCTGGTAAGGTGCCTTAGAGAATAAAAGAGCAACCAAACCCAAGCCAAACTTAGTACCACCACGCACAACAGCTCTCCATTGCCAGAAGGGCTTGTCCAACAACTCTAAACACTCCATAGAAATACCAGAATGGTTCTTACGCTGGTTCTCCCAGCCTGAGTGCTGAAGGGTGAGCTTCATAGGTCCTCCCTGTAGCATACCATTGAACTTCTAAATGATATCCAGGGACTGAAGCCGAGTTGGATGAGATTTTTACTTTTAGCTAGTGTGGATCATAAAATGCCATTGCTTTATCTCTGGGCTAAGCCTCATGAGGATTAGAACACTTCTGTAAGGCAGGTGTGGTGCTGCCTAAGGTAGGGTGAATCCTTCTGCTAGAGGTGCTGTGTGAACGACACGGGAGGAAGCATGGGAGCTATTGCTCATGCTGCAGGTATAATGCTAGCTGATAAAATATTTTGGCACACCTGTAAAGTAGCGGTACCAACCTGGTCGTACCGCTTTCTAGAGGGTTACTCACTGGCAGTGCCACAGTGTCCTTTCCAAGCTCAAACCTCAGCACATGCACCTCTTTGAGAAGAGCCTTTGTAATTCTGGAGGTGGATTTCCCTCACCCCAGTTGCCTCTCTCCTTCAGGCTCCAAAACTGCAGTCTGACGAGTGCCAGCTGTGAGACCCTCCGCTCCATCCTCAGCGCACAGCCGTCCCTGACGGAGCTGCACGTAGGCGATAACAAACTGGGAACTGCTGGGGTGAAGGTGCTGTGTCAAGGGATGATGAACCCCAACTGTAAGCTGCAGAAGCTGCAGTAAGTACTCACTGGGGTTTTTTTTGGTCATCAGACAGGTCATGCTTGTCTTTCCCTTGAGACAAGCAGGAGTTTTGTCGCTAGCTGTGGATTTCTTCCTGTTTTATGTGAACTTGTGTCATGCTGGTAGGTCTCGTGGGTTTGTACAAGCCGGGTGTCTGCCCTCCTGGGGCTGTTAGTGCAGGGGGCTGTTGATGCAGCTCCTGCCAGATGCCCAGGGAAGGTCTGGTTCTGCTGCAGCTGGTCCTTGTTTTATGGCTGAGCGGGACACAGGTCTGTTTGCAGCCCCCAGCTCCTCCCGGGAAGGCTCGGCGGCACGGCTGTGAGATGTGCTGCAATGCAAAACGCAGCCGTGTGTTCCAAGGCAGCCTGTGCCTTGGGTTTCATGGAGGGCTAGTGGAAAAATAGGGTGGGTAGTTAGTCTTTCTAGGGTCTCCTGGGATCTAGTTTAAGAATTAACACTTCCTGAAATGAGCAGGGAGATGCTATTAAAAACTTAAGCTTATCTCTTATTTTCCCGTGTTGCCTGGTCTCAGCTCGCATCGGCGTGTTTGCTGCCCTGGCTGACACACACTTTGCCCAGCTGATGGCTTGTGGGCAGCAGGACGTGGCGAAGACGGTTAGTTTTCCCCTGGACTTCTTTTCTTCTTGCAGGCTGGAGTACTGCGAACTCACAGCTGATATTGTGGAAGCTCTCAACGCCGCCCTGCAAAGCAAGCCCACCCTGAAGGAGCTCAGCCTGAGCAACAACACGCTGGGAGATACAGCTGTAAGGCAGCTGTGCCGGGGACTGGCGGAGGCAAGCTGCAACCTCGAGTTACTACAGTAAGAAAGAACTGGTCATCTCTAACTACAACTAGTCCTGCTGCTAGTCGTGCCATCCATAAGACAAGAAAAACTACTGAGAGGGATACTTGAAATTTACACCAGATTTTTTGCTGGCTCAGATTTCTGTAACTGGAAACTGTAAGGAAATGTCTGGGGCTTTCACTTCTGGGTTTTTTTGACCTTTTTTTTTAGCATGTGGTTCTGAGCTCACTCTTATACCTGTTGGTATGGTGTAAGCGTGTACCCCAGGTTACACCTGCAATGACAAGGGATGGCTGCTTGCCAGGATCTGAGAGCAATCACCCTCGGTGGCTCCAGTTCTTGCCCCTGAATTACCAGCCAGTTGAGTATTTTTATTCAGACCTCTTTTTTGCTTCGAAACAGGGATGCTGGATTTGGCCTTCTATCTGGGGTAAGGCCCCTGGAGGGGTTTAGGAGAGAAATGTGATTCACTTTATCTTGCCCCTGTGCTTCAGCAGGGGGTGGCTGCCAGGGACTCACTGTATGCTACAGCCAAAATTCCCTCATGAAAAGCACAGTAGCTATAAAGGGGGAGTTTGGCAAAAGCAATCCATGCATTAATGTGTGTGAGTGGGTGGGTCAGAGTACCAGCGCCCTGCAGCCTTGTGGCCTGCGGAAGAGGAGTGTTGCCTCCCTCAGAGCCTGTCTCCTTTGAGTGTACGTGCATCTGACGTACCTGTGTCACCTCTGAGCCTTGCAGGCTCTAGCAACGCCCGGCGGCGCTGCACGGGTTTGCAGCAAGGAACTGCCCCATGGCCCCTCGTGGCCCCCTGAGCTGGGGGTGCTGGGGTGTATCTAACACAGCGGGTCTGGAGCAGCAACTCCAGCCGTGCTTTCTTCTGCAGCCTGGAGAACTGCGGCATAACCAGTGAGAGCTGCCGGGAGATCAGCGCTGTGCTCAGTAACAAGGCGTCGCTGCTAGATCTCTCCGTGGGGGATAACAAGATCGGGGACTCCGGCCTGGCTCTGCTGTGCCAAGGACTGATGCATCCCAACTGCAAGATTCAGAAGCTCTGGTAAGGGCAGGCAGAGGTTAAATCCCTCCGGCAGCCTCGCAGCTGTCTGCGCTGCTGGTTTGCTCCTAAGCAAAAAGTTCCTCGCTTCCCCCACCCTGCAAATCAGTTCTCAAACCTGGGCGGAGGACACCAGGAGCTGGGCTGCACTGAGATCGCCTGGATCAAATTCTGGGGAGAGGGTGAATGGGAATTTGTGACGGCATTGTCTTGGCTTCCTGTTGGGTTATCTGTCTACTAGAACTGCATGTTGCTGTTCCTTCCTTGTGTTACAAACAGAGCTTTTTGTGCAGCACATGGGAAGTGAGGAGAAGGCTGGGTGGTATGAACTGTAGATGGGTTTTGTAAAGGATAGAAGAAAATGAGGTGATGTAACCAGAAAATCAGAATACTAAAAGAGGACTCTGTTTTCTAATCTAAGTCATTCTTGGGGGAAAATCATAATTTGTTCCTCCCTGCAGGTTGTGGGACTGTGATCTCACGAGTGCTAGCTGTAAAGATCTCTCCAGGCTCATCAGCACGAAGGAGACCCTCGCAGAGATCAGTCTGATAGACAATAACCTGAGAGACTCGGGGATGGAAATGCTGTGTCAGGCCCTCAAGGATCCCAGATCTAAACTCCAGGAGCTATGGTGAGCTGCTGTCAGGCTTCACAGACCCCCTGCCTTCTGTGGCCACCTCACTGAAGAACAAGTAGGGGAAGTAGTGCCCAGCAGATCGATCCTCCGTTGCGACGGCTCCGTGAACAGCTCGTGCCAGTTGGTACCTGAAGGATTTAGACTGACAGAGCTAAAGGGATTTGTATTTCTAAACTCGCAGACGCTTTGCAGATCTGCCCTATAGTCATCCCGTTATAAGCAACAGGAGACCAAGCACCACTTGCAGAACTTCTGTCTAATATATTTTATTGTGCAACAAATGGCAGCTCGGAGAGCTAAGAGACTTGTGAGGTTTGGAAGGGCTCATGTAATAGCAAAGTGAGCGCTATGGTCGGAGATCTCAGGATCTTCCCTGGATCCAAGCCCTCTCACCGAGTAGCCAAAAGAAGGCCCTAATGGCATGAACCTTCCCCAGCAGCCTCTCTGCTGACAGTGTTTTCTTTTAGGCTGGGACGGGCTGGTGTCACCTGGCCGGGAGAGGACAGTTGTTCTTTCACACAGAACTTGAACAAACAGCACTTGAACTTTCCCATGTTGTGAGTTCAGCTCCTGCCCCGGCTGGGTCCTTCCCCTGCGCTGGTGGCCTGGGAGGTGACGAGGTGCCTCAGGAGGGCACAGGGGAGCTCAGAGTGGCTGTGACAGCAACACGCTTCACCTCTGGTTATTCCTGGGCTTTACGAGGTGCATGCTCCGAGACAGGCATCCCGAGTACAATATACAGAGTGGGACAGGGGGTGCTTGGGAAGGATTGAGCAGGCGGGGGGTGGAGAGGAGCACAGTGACTGTGGGAAGGCTTTGTTTCCTCTCTTCCTGCTGTTGGGGCTCCTGGAAAGCACGTGTGAAGCAGTGAACAGAGCCTGGTCCTCTCTGAATCCCCCACGGAGATCTCCTGTTGCTTTTGCCTTGCAGGGTGCGGGAGTGCGGGCTCACCACCGCTTGCTGCAAGGCCGTCAGCTCCGCGCTCAGCGTGAACAAGCACCTCAAAGTGCTGCACATGGGCGAGAACAAGTTGGGAGATGCGGGTGTTGAACTCATGTGCGAAGGGCTGCTGCACCCCAACTGCAACATCCAGTCCCTGTGGTAAGGTGCACCCTCCAAAGCCATCTGCTCCCTTGCTGTCCCCTCCCAGGAACAGTGTGCAGAGAGAGGAAGAGAGCGATAGAGGGTAGCGTGGGGGTTTTTTTTGCTCACATGAAACAGTTCACACCTGATGTTTCACACCTGAAAGAATTCCCAAACTGATGTTTAGCTGGTCCACTAGCAAGGAAATGGAAGCCACAAGTGCTTCCGTGTATCTTGTCGCTCCTGCTCTGCTGCAGGCGCAGGCTGTCACCCATGCAGCGGTGCGTTCCTGGCCACCCGCGGCCGTGCTCCCAGGTGCAGGACTGAAAGTTCACAGTGCAGTATGTCTTCAGGATCTAAAGCAGCGCGTAGGGAGGCTGGAGGAGTCTTGCATGGTTCTGCAAGCAGCTCAATGCCGAGCTTCCTGTGCCCTTCTCTGAACTCTCCCATGGACCTATCTCAGGTCAGGCACTGATGGAGGAACTGCTGGTCCAGGTCTGGCGCGTCCATTCCCGTGCCTGCCGGTCGCAGTGCAAAGCCTGCCTGCATGCACCAGTTGCCTCCTGCTTTCCATAGTCTCCGTGGGTGCCGGTGCAGGCGCTGGTCCAGCCTCCCTAGCAGGAGCAGAGGCCAGCTGGAGCATCGCCTCCAGCCCTGTGGTGGGACTGACCTTCCCCATCAGCCTGTTCCCCTCCCAGGTGGGCACCCAGCTCTGCACTGGTGTGGCTGTGGCCTGGTGATGCTCGGGGCGCTGTGCTTGTCTCCTCCACGCCACTTGACACAAGCCGGAGCTCTGCTCCGGTGCCCAAGACTGGCAGTGAGTGAATTGAGCAGATGAGTTGTGGGAGACACCAGTAAGACTGGAAGTCTCTGCCCAGAAAGATGTTTGCTGACCACGTAAACCTACTTGCTTCTTAGCTGAGAGGCCTCAGTTGCCCTTTTTAGAAAGATAGTTGCAAGTCTTAGGTAATAAACTTTAGACATTATTTCCGATCAGTTTAAACCAAAGAGAAGATGATGCTGAAGTTGGGAATATCTTCTGAGGGTTCCTGCTCCCCCTGTAGCCTCACACTCTTAAGCTCTAGGGAGGGCTTTGGGCTGTTCTGCAGTCACCGTGAGCACAGTGGGAAGACCACGGACCAGCCCCTGCTGATGTCTCAGATGCCAGCCTAACGAGGATCTCTGGTCCGCGCTGGGGATGTCCGTGCCAGCTGCCCCAGCGTGGGCGGGTGGGCTGGGCTCTGGAGCCCCCACTCACTGCACTGGGCTCTCCATCCTCTCCCTGCAGGCTGGGGAACTGCGATCTGACGGCAGCCTGCTGTGCCACCCTGGCCACCGTCATGGCCACCAAGCAGTGCCTTACCGAGCTGGACCTGAGCTACAACTCCCTGGACGACGAAGGCGTCAGGAGGATCTGCGAAGCCTTGAGGAATCCCAGCTGCAACGTGCAGCAGTTAATGTGAGAGATGTTTGTGGTCCTGCTGGTGTTCCCCGGGCAGGGGGTGAGCTCTGCGGGGAGGGGGCCGCCAGCACCGGCTCTCTGGGTGTTGCACCCGAGGGCAGTTGGCGAGCTGGGGGGCCAAACACCACCTGCACGGTGCAAAACATGCCTTGTCCCTTCCGAGTGATGTGACCACAGTGCCTCAATCTGCCTCGGTCCATAGGGCACAGGAACACGGTGAGGGTGGTGCTGGGGGGCAGCGGTAGGGTCCTGTGTTGTAGGGTGTGTTTCTGGCTGGTGGGCCAGACCTCCAGCCTGGATGGAGCCCTTCGTGTTACGTGGTCTTCCCGTACCGGTGGTTTGTGTGTCTTGACAGGAGGATGCTCACTAAACCAGCTTGCCTTTCTGTTTGGGTGTAGTTTGTATGACATTTTCTGGAGTTCTGAAGTGGATGATGAACTGAGAGCCCTGGAAGAGTCCAAGCCTGAAGTGAAGATCATTTCATGAGAGGTGACTGCCTGCAGAGCAACGGCAAAGCAACGTCCTCTTCTTAGTCTGAACTTTTTCATAGATCAAGCTAATTAACTTAATAGAGAATGTGCTTGTACCAAAAACGTTTATGGATTCCCTGAGCGCGTGTCTGGGGAGCTGATCAACCTTCTGTGCATCTCTGGATGTGCTAACTCTGAGGCTCATGAAAGCGTTGTACATTTTCGCTGCAGCATTACTATCCTTGAAATAAACAATTATTTGGTATCTTCTAGAAGTGAGTCCCTACCCTTCAGGAGCTCTTTAATCCTATAATCCCTTCTAACGCATTAGTCAGAGCTCATTTCCAAAGGCAGGAGGAGAACTACCTTCTGCATTGTTACTGGGTGGTGCTTTTGCCAGCTCTCTGGAGAAGGCTCTCCGAAAACCAGATGGTTTTTAATCTAAAATGGAGCTCTCCCCTGCCTTTCCCTAGAAGAGTTCTTGGAAAAGCAGTGGGGGCCAAGGCACTAGAGAAGAAAGAAATGAGCAGCTGTTCAGCTGAGTAACTTCAAAATTGGTGTCCCCTGAAAAGTGATTTTCCTACCAACAGAAGATGCTGTGTGCATTTCTGCTAGTACAGGAGATGACGGAGTGGTTTGATAGGTTTGCTCTGGCAAGAGTGGTTCTACAGGAACTTCAGTGAAAATCTGTGTGCAAATAATGAAATCCTTCATTTTTCTACTTATAAAAAGAAAAATAATATATATCTGTATATTTCTCCATCACTTCTGAAATACAATACTACTACTACCACCTTGTTTTACATGTTTGCTTTTGGTGAGTTCCTGGCTGAAGCATGCCAGGAGAAGATCTTAGCCAAGGCCTTAGGAGCACAGCAAGCCTAGAAAGACCTTCCCCTGGGTTCAGAGGATGGTGACTGGGTTTTCTTGCCCAGTCAGAGTTTTAATAAACTTTGTTCCAAGGGAGAATGCAGCTGTTGCACACGTAAACCAAAAAGAACGGATGGAGCTTTAGAAATGTCAGTGATAAACCTGGCATTGCCCTGGGGTGATGTTGGAGGAGGAATGCCAAAAAAAATCCCATTCCCCAACCTCCCTCTTCCTAGAGCCACCACTTGGTGTTTCACTCAATTGCAGATCCTGCCTGGTGCCCAGGTTAAAGGTGTCCTCCAGGTTTTGGCTTGCGATGCTCACACGTTCATCCCGTAGCGGCTGTAACTGGCTTTTCTTTGACTTAGGGAAAGCTTTGACCTAAGCATCGGTTCTAAGGTAGCTTCACAAATCTCAAATCATGCCTGAGGTGTAGCTTACTGCTGTCTTCAGGCAGATGTGAAGGATTTGGTTTTTTTCCTCAACACATGTCTCCAGGCTGCCCAAAATGCTAAAAAACCCACTCCTTTTTGCTTCAAGAGCTGTTCGGTCTTCTCCATCAAGGGCAGAAGAAGTTCTTGTGTTTAGAAACCTGCCCACCCTGAGGGATTCTTAAACAGGCTTTTCACCTTCGTGGTCTCTCCGGGACTCGGTGTGCATGGGCTCATTTCAGACCGGGGGAGAAGATAGTGCTGAAGAGGGGCAGGAGCACGTGTAGGGGAGCCACAAAAACCAGGCATCCAGCCGGGTGTAAAGATGGCACTCTGTAACGATTAAGCAAGTATTAGAAGTGGATTTCTGAGAGTACCTGGTGTGGTGGGTAGAAGAGAATGTTTGGGAGGGAAGGGGGGGGGTGCTCCTGGGCTGCTCCCAGCGCAGGTCGTGGTCAGGCAGGTCCGAAGTGAGATGGCTTGCAGGCAGATCCTCCCTTGGCCCCATCTAGCTGGCAGGATGGGCTGAGGACTGCGTCAACAACAGTCAAACCTGGGCCAAGCCAGCCTGCAGCCAGCACCCTGCAGCGCTCCCCGTGCTGGCTACCTGGGGGGGGCACTGTCCCCTGCTGCTGCTGGCCTGCAGCGATGCCTGGGAAACCCCTCTTCTTCCTCTGCTGCAGCAGAGGAGCGCTGGGACAGCTCTGCCACCACCGCCCCACGGCAGGCATTCAGCCTTGGACGCGTGCTCCTGCCTGGGGATGAGCCCCATGCCCGCCTTGATTCCTGGGCTGCTTTTGCATTCCATGCCAAAACACAAAGAGGATTTGGAAAGGCGTCTGCAGCACATGCCGCTTGGCCAGTTACCACCTTCAGCAAGAAAAAAACACAGGAGCCATATTTTGCCATCTCAGTGATCTCGGAGCATCTCGGGCCAGCCCAGCCCCGCAGAACTCTGCAGGTCCACCCAGGACAGGAGGAACCCGTGCACTCAGACCACGCACTGGGCTTTAGGACAATGTGAAATCTTCTGCTTGTCTCTAAATACCAGATAGAAATCCTGGGAGCCTGGAGCAAGGGACACTTGTGCTCATAACCAGTGCTATTGAACATCTTTGTCTGCGACATGGACAGAGGGATCGAGTGCACCCTCAGCAAGTTTGCCGATGACACCAAGCTGTGTGGTGTGGTGACACGCTGGAGGGAAGGGATCCATCCAGAGGGACCTGGACAGGCTGGAGAGGTGGGACTGTGCAAACCTCATGGAGTTCAACAAGGGCAAGCGCAAGGTCCTGCATGTGGGTCGGGGCAATCCCAAGCACAGACACAGGCTGGGAGGGGAATGGACTGAGAGCAGCCCTGAGGAGAAGGACTTGGGGGTGTCTGTAGATGAGAAGCTGAACATGAGCCGGCAGTGTGCGCTGGCAGCCCAGAAACCAACCGTGTCCTGGGCTGCGTCAAAAGGAGTGTGAGCAGCAGGGCGAGGGAGGGGATTCTCCCCCTGTGCTCTCATGAGACCCCACCTGCAGTGGGGTCATTTTCAGAAACCCCACAGGGTCAAGCGATGGGTTGACTGACAGTCCTGTAGAAAACAAGATCCAAAAACCTGTGACAAGAAAACATAAAAAGAGACTCTCCAGATGAAAAGAATGGAAGGAGAAGCAGAATAGAATAGAATTAATATATTTTGTATAAAAGAAATTATTGCTCTTCCACTTAAACAGACATGCTTTGCCTGTGGGAACAAGGCCATGTGTGCAGCAGGGCCGCAGGTCCACTCGTCTCTGTGTCTCTGGTGGGACTAGACAGTTACAGACACACACCAGGGAAGGGGGGAGCAGGGCTCTGCTGCAGCAGGTCAGCAGCCAGCCCCACTGGGGTGATTTTACAGGTGCTGCAGCCCACCCCAGCACCTGTGCACTCAGCCCCCACCCTCCGTTGCCGCTCAGCCTCCCAGAGGGTACCAGAAATAGCTCGGGTAAGTTCAGGATGGCAAACTCAGATTTTGACCTCTCATAAAGAGGGCTGCTGGGACGCTTCAGCTCTTCAGGCTGCAAGTCCAGCATCACAGGTAGGTATCACAGTGTGCAGCAGGAACCTGTGCTCGTGCTTGCAGGTGTGTTAAGGAGAGTTGCAGAGCATATGAAGTGCATTGCTGGGGGAAGTGAAACCACTGGCAAAGCAATTCCTGGGGAAACTGTTGCAAACACTCTCCTTTCACTTGTTTGAAAGTTTGACCTCAACTTGCTTCTCCTTTATCCATCTCTTAAATTTTTACTGAAGAAGAAGCAATTGCAAACCTTTTCCATCCCCTCGCCCTCCCCCATGACTGAAGATACCCAGTTCCTTCTCCACCTCCAGCCTCTGTCACTGGATGTGGTTTCCAGTAAAATGAATTCCTCAAGTTCCTGGTGCCCTTCCTGCAGCCAGCCGGGCTCTCTGCGAGAGGAGGCAGCCCGAGCACGCAGCACCGCAGCGGGAGAGCTGGCTCAGCACCCGGGGAGAGGAGCCAGCACCAAAATACCCCCAGCAGCTGCTGCGTACAGCGGGGCTATTAGAAGGCTGCAGCTGCTCCTCTCTAGTGAGGAGAAGAGCCAATGCCACAAAGAAAAGCATGGCAAGAGGGTGGAAAAAGCAGAAAGAGAGCCTGTCCTGCGTGACCGGGGCAAGGAGAGCAGCTGCCGTGGTGCGCGTGCCCTCCCTGTGCAGCCCAGCTGCGGGCTCTGCCGGGCATTTCCACCCCTGCCCAGCCTGGGCTCACACACGGCCCCTGAGCGAGGCCGGGCTCTTCCCAGCTCGCTCTTCCCCCCGGCTGAACCAGGAATGGGTGCTTGCATTGTGCCAGAGCCCCGCTGCCTGGGGAGGGGAGCGTGCGGGGTGCTGGCAGTGCCACACGAGCCCCCACGGGTCCCCTGGCTCTGCTGCAAAGGCACCAGGTCTGAGCACCCCTGCTTCTCTTCCTACCACTGCAGGAACAGGAGGGAGCTGGGGGGGTTCAGTCTGGAGAAGAGGAGGCTGAGAGGAGACCTCATTACAGCTGCCTGAAAGGAGGGTGCAGTGAGGGGGGTGCTGGGCTCTGCTCTAGAGTGACAAGTGATAGGACAAGAGGAAATGGCCTCAAGTTGCACCAGGGGAGGTTTAGGCTGGAGATTAGAAAAAATTTCTTCACTGCAAGAGTGCTCAGGCATTGGCACAGGCTGCCCAGGGCAGTGGTGGAGTCACCATCCCTGGAGGGGGTCAAGAAACGTGTAGATGTGGTGCTTCGGGACATGGGTTAGTGGGTTGACAGTTGGACTTGATGATCCTTGAGGTCTTTTCCAACCTTAATGATTCTATGAAGCTCCGCACTACCAGACTGTAAAAGACCCTCAGCTCTATTTTCCTCTTGTCCTCATTTTCCTTAGGTGGAGGTGTTATGAACCAAGCTGTGCCCCTGCCTCATCTCCTCCTCCAGCAGGACTGAGGACCTCAGCAGCAATTTGGGGCTCCTGCCCTGCTCCTGGGACACACTAAAGTTCTCCTTCATCTACTGTAGAGAGCCACATGAGCTGATTTTTGACTGGCCTGGAGACATCCAGGCGGGTCCAATCCCGCATCCCTAGGCTCCGGTGTGCAGTCCTGGTGTGGCAAAGCCAGGTGGTGGAGAACCGCAGCAGGCCAGACTTTGGGGACCACTTTGCTCCCTGTAGGATGCTGAGGTGGAGAAGAGCACCCTGAAGCTGGAGGTGAGATGGGGTGTGAGCTCAGGAGACATAAAGAAGGGTGCCTTGACCAGAAAAGAAATGTGTGATGGCTTCTGGAGGTGTGTCCTTCTCCCACCCCTCCGAGGAACACAGAGGGTTTAGTCAGCAGGCTCTCTCAGAGTCCAGGCAGCCGGGAGGTTGGCTCTCTGGCATCACAAAGATTGCCAGTTGCCATCAGCAGCAGCCAGAAGGGTCAGAAAGCACAGAGCCCCTTTAGCTTTTAGTTTCATAAAACACTTCAGCTTTCAAAGAGGAGGCCTGCTAATCTCTTGGGCATTTTATTTTGATGTAGGGGGGGGAATTGATTTCCCCAAAATCTGTGTTTCCTGGTGCTCTGTGTTCTCCTGCCCTTTGCCATGGGCATTCCCTGTGGAAATGCGCTTGGATGCCCAGTCCTGCATCAGGACACAGCGTAGAAACGGAGGCTTGGGGTGAACGCGTGGCCCCGCGGTGAGTGAGCTGGGGGATGCCATCCAGCGGGGAGAGCAGAGCTGGCTGGGGTGGAGATAACGTGATGAGCAGAAGCAGCCCACAACTACTATCAGACTCTTTTCCCCAACTCTTTGGTGTGCTCACTTTGCTGCTTGTAACCCGCCTCATTGGGAGCTGTTTGGGTCTAGCTGCTGGTGGAACAGTGCAGATACACCTGTGAGTGCCCAGGGATTTTACACGTACACCGTGCCTCGGCAACAGAGAGCTGCGAGATGTCCTCCAGACTAGGATGGATTTGAAATGTGCGCTGAGGGAACAGCAGTGAAGACATTATTGGTGAAATCCACAGCAAACAGGACATTTTCCAGCCAGCTATTCCCTGCGAGTGGTCTGCAGACACCGCCAGCCAGCACACAGAAGGGGCACGGAGCTGCAGTCTTTGCACTTTGAGCCTCGTGCCTCATTCTCCCGTGGTGCCCAGGAGCTGAGCTGAGGCAGAGGAAAGTGGATCCCCCAGAAACCTGGAGTTGCAGTAACAGCAGCATGAAGACAAACCAGTACTGTGTAACTGGTACAAACTGACCCGTCAGGAGGTGTCAGCTGGAGGTGTAACCAGCCAGGGATAGATGGCTTTCCCTGGGGCATGTAATCCTTCAATGCTCTCTGGCAGGTTTTGCTCTCTCCCATCAGCAGCTGCTATTTCAGAAGACACCAGTGGATGGTTTGTAGGTCTGAACCTGAATGGTGATCCCCATGTGTTGCTACAGATCTCATGGTCCTTGACAAGTGCCAGCTGCACGTTACTTCAAAGCCCATTTGACTTGGCCGTTAAGTTTTCCTGTGGCATCAAGCAGCAAATGCAGGAGCTTAGACCAGCAGTGGGGACCAGCCCCGTGCTGGAGGAACAGCTGTGGAGGGGGAGTGCCAAGAAGGGACTGAAGCCACGTGTGAGCACACGCAGTGACAGCCCCAAGCTGCCGTGGAGCACATGTGGGCAGCTGGCAGAGGACATGTCCTTGTGCAAGGGGATTCTGTCACCTGCCTGTCCCTCCAGCCAGCCCTGGCAGGGAGCAGACCTTGTACGGAGGAAGGGCAGGACTCGGCAAGATCAGAGGGGACATGGCCTTCACACAGCCCGGTCAAGCTCGTCTGGGAAAGGGGACACGGGGAGGTCATGCTGCTTGATATCCCAGCAGCCAGATGTCCAAGGACTGTAGGGCGTTAGCAGAGGTGGAAGCAGAGCAGAAGGGTTTTTTCAGGTGATACCACTGAAAGCAAGCATCTCAGTGTTACTTCTTCTTTGCTATCATGACAGCCCAATCCTGACTCCCCCAAAAGCCCACAGGTGAGAATGGAAACCATGAAGCAGGCCCTAGAGGCACATATCTCTCCTGGAATGAGGTTCAGCTGTGAGCCATGGAGAGGCACTTGTGGCACAGCTCCATCTCGCACAGCTCCATCTCGCACCTCATTCCCATGGACACAGTTTTTCCCTCTCTCCTTCAGGTTCAATGGTTCATCAAATACTCCAGAAACACTGCCCTGGGGGAAGTCAGGGTCACCCTGAGCAAGCCAACGGCCTCCCAAAGCTTGGTTTTATGTGAAGATCTGTTCAATGGCTCATCAAATACTCCAGAAACACTGGGGGAAGTCAGGGTCACCCTGAGCAAGCCAACGGCCTCCCAAAGCTTGGTTTTATGTGAAGATCTGCAGCAGACTACAAAGGTGATGGCTCTATCCCATGGCCTCACCCTGTGTGCCCACACCGTGGCCAGGGAGCCACACGTCATCCCTTTGTTTTGTTAATGAAAAATGCCCACCCTCCATCCTTGGGCATGATCCATGGATATTTGTGGTAGCAGACCCCTCCTGCTCCCAGCACACTTCTCAGGTAGGATCTGCAGGAAGACGGGGCTTTACAGGGATGCCATTTGGAATTGCGTGTTACAGGTGAGATCTCCAGGCAAGGATGAAGGCATAGTGATGACCCAGCTTATGTTGCAGCACCTTGTTCCTTCTCCACCCACAGAGACGAGAGTTCACTGTGCTTTATACTGGTGGCCACTTGGTTTGTTTGAAGAGACTGATGGTCCAAAAGGAAGATATGTGATGTGTTCCAATAAGGTGTTAATAGCAATTTTAAAATGTTAGGGGTGTATTTTAAGTGGATGCTAATGACAGTAGTGTATTTCATAACAGAGAACAAGTGGCATCTCAAGTCCAGCAACCTGAATAATTAACTGTTTTTAAGAAACATCTATTTGTTCCTTATACATGGGAAGTTGATGTAAAATGGGAGCAACATTAATTTAATTCCAGACCCTAAAATGGCAAAGTCTACAGCTTGTGGGGTTTCCTGTGACCATCCAGAGAAAAATACCCTAGTGTCATAAGAGTTAGTACTTTAGTACTGTAAAATTAGCACATATGCCTGTGGATGTAGCCTGTACCGTACTACCTCATGCAGTCATGTTTGATCGGACTCAAAACTCAGAAGACAACATTGCATCCAGGTTTTCCAGGCACAGGAGAACAGGGGCTCTTCCATTCCTCCCCAGGAGATACAGAGCAGATGCTGGCAGTTATTAAAAAGTTTAAAAATTAGAGTTCAGTCTCAAGGAAAAGGCTGAAGAGCAGGATACAGGCAGCACGCTGCGGAGGCCCTGCAGCCTCTGCTGCCGAGGCCCCAGGAGCACACCCGTGAGCTGCAGGAAGGTTGGTGTGTGGCCTTGGTGCCTGCAGGGGTGGTCGCACTGGATGTCTGCTCACCTCATGCCCGTACGCTTTTCACAGGACACGATGGAAGAAGTGCTTGTGTTGCGGAGGTGCCTTCCCACCTCCCAGAGGATAGCGGTCAGGCTGATCCGGGCAGAAACTACATCCCCTTGAGGCAATGCAGATAAGAGGAAGGGTTTCATATCTGCTCTTGCTGCTCCAGACTTTATTCTGCTGCCTGCTACCTTTATCTTACCCACCCAGAGGGATGGGGAGCTGCTGGAGAGAAAGGTCCCTTGCCTGCGAATCACACCCCAACATGCGCTGCTGGATCAGACCACCAGTGTGTCCAGCCCAGTGACTATCTCCCACAGAGGGCAAAGCACTATGGAAAGAAGACAGGCATGAGTGATACTCTCCCTCTGTACTCACCCTGCCTCTTACAGTTCATGGCTTAGAGATTTCTTGAGCTGGGGTTGACTTCTGTGTATTCAGAAGTCCCCAACGGATTTCTCCTCCCCTGCACTGTTTTGGTCTCCCCTTAAGCCCACGCTGACATTTAGCATCCGCAGCACCCTTGTGGCAGGGACCCCCACACCAAACCACACTTCTGCAAAGAACCACCTTCCCTTAGGAGCGTTGGTCTTGCTGCCTCCACCTGCTGCTCACGAGAAAGCTGCTGCACTGCCGTGAGTGGGTGTCCAGCCCCCAGCTCGTTCCAGCAAGGTGCCTATCTGATGTTAGATCCTGTGGGTTTTGACATGGGAGCTGCTTTTGTTGGCCCATCACTCTTGAAACACCCAGCTACTTCTCTCGGGCCATGCCTACCATACCTCTTCGCTCTTATTGTAGGACTTGAATCCCATTCCTCTGCTCTGTAGAGACCTGAAGACCAAACTTCATCACAACCCTGTTGCCCTCAGCGTGGAGCCAATTTGTTTTTCCTCTTGAGGATGCCCTGTGGTGGGGTCTAACAGATGCTAACAGTGTTCCTTGGGGATGTAACCAGAGCATCACTATCATCCTTCAGTCTCAACCGATGGGGTGGCCCTCTGAGGCCATGGACACTTGAGAACAGCCTTAGAGAAGCTCTGCATTGCAGACAAGCTGTCGATAGCTCCCTGCCCTGGGGAGGATGAGGTAGAGCTGCCTTTTTCTCCTGTAACCCAACATTTGATGCATGACGCACACATTTTAGGCCCTTGTCCTACCTGGCCTTCTCTCCTGCATGACCCAGCTAGTTAGAGTGATGGAGGGAAGGGAAGATGCATCTGTTTTCCTTCTGTAGTGCTCAGCACGTCAGCAACGAGAAGGCGGGCAGCCCTCCTGCTTGTGTCACTTTATGTCCTGCTCTCCAAGGTTTCCCCTGGGGACTGGGAGAAGCAGAGCAGACTTGAGCTGGTCTCTCCTGGGCTGAACTCTTCCCACAGCTTTAAATGCTCAGAAGATCTCCTCTGTACCTCTAAACCACAGTTTTCCATTGTGCTAATTAAGTACAGGCAAAGCAATTGCAAAGTCTCCTCTGTTGTTTACTTCTAAGCTTTGCTGCAGGTGTTGGATCTAGCATAAGCACTTACGGGGCTAATAGGAGTAAATCCTTTCCACCATCACCCTGGTTTTTACTAACTTCAGCGCTTGTTCCACAACCACAGAGACAACTCTGAGATAGTCCTCGTTAAATCATGATCTACTATGGTGAGGGCCTACTGAGTCCTAGCTATGGACCTACCAAGATGCGCTTGCCTTGGCCCAGTGGTCTGATCTCCAGCAGTGCTGAAACCAGCACAGGCTTTGTTCCTGGCTTTGAGAAATGTGCGATGAAGCCTGAACAGCTGCAATATTCAGCCCTAATCAGCACCCAGCCCTTTTCCAGCACGGCTGCCTAATGCAATATTACGTCTATATTAGAAATGCCCAGCTCTGGGACAGAGATAGATGCTCCAATGTTAAATTTCTCCTTTCTCTTCCCCATCCCAGATGTATACAAGAGGATAGATGTTTCCTGCAGATGCCACAGTAAAAAAATCACCCAAAGTCCAGGCCACAGGCCAACACACTGCCCATCACCTTCAACAAGACTTTCCTCTTCTGCACTCCTGAGCCTCCAGTGGGGCTGCATGCTCCTGGTCTCCACTGAGGACGTGGACTCGGACCCCAGGCATCCCACTGGACAGGCCACCCTGGGAAGAGAAAAGCAAGTGAAGAGCTGACCACCGGGACCTCAGGATAAAGTCCATCCAGCAGCCCGGAGCGGAATGGCATCCTCGTCTGGTTCAGACGGGAGGTCTCCTGCAGCAGTGGCACGTGGTGGATCTGGCCAGGTTTGCCTTCATGAAGACCAGCCAAGGCAGTGCTCACAGTGGGTATATCTAGAAAAAAACAATGAGTCAGAGCCTGAAATTCTTGCTCCCTGAGACATGAACACTTCACATCATCCTTCTGCTGCAGGAACCTCTGGTGGAGGCTGGAAAAGGGCTGGAGCTGCCTTCCCACCCTCCTCCTCCCCACTCCAGCTCGATCTAACAACCCAAGTGTTTCCTGGACCCTGAAGTGGGCAGTTTAATATGCCTGCTGACATTTTTATTTACATTAATTGCAATGAATTGGGATATTCTTGCTGCCCATATTCATCTAGTCTTTTCCTGAATCTTGATGTATTTTGGCCTTTGGGAATTCCTGGGGCATGTTCATTGCATGTCATAGGGGAAATAAATTAAAGAAAAATAAAAAATAAATAAAAATAAAGATTTTTCACAGCTTAAAATTTCCTTTCATCTGTTTCCCTGTCCTGGTCTGACAAGAGAGACCCATTTGTCATTTCCTATGCTCCTAGCACGTCTTCTGACTGATTTCCCAGGCTTTCAAAGTGGCAAAGGGGCCATCCTCTGCCCCGCCTGCAGGCAGCTGTGGGTCAGAACTCCAGTTTTCCTTTGTTTGACATTTTTCTTAGTGGCATTGCTTAACAATCCTGCCCCCCC
>NW_010137990.1:21293-21664 GCF_000699245.1 Pterocles gutturalis
TAGGTTTTGTGTAGAGTATGACCCCCCTGCCCCGAAAAAAGTTATTTTGGTCACAAAGGCTTATGTTAGGGTGGGAAGCAGGTGAAAAGAGGCCAGCAGAGAAGGAGGGAGGGAGGAGGTGGTGCTGATGCTGCCATGGGCACTCCTGCAGCCATCCCCACCTCTGCACAGCTCCCCTGGTGCTGGGCTGCCCTCAGAATGTCTGGGGTTACAGCCGGAGCTGACACCCTGGCCCTGTGATGGAGGAGGGGTGAGGAAGGCTGGAGGAAGGCTGCGGTGCCCCGCGGGCTGGTGGCGATGTTCGGTTGGGAGGAGGTGGCCCAGAGAGGCCAGGATTCAGCTATCGGAGGCGCAAAGCCCAGGCAGGGTGG
>NW_010137990.1:21677-32518 GCF_000699245.1 Pterocles gutturalis
AGGGTGGAGGTGGGCAGGATGGGGGGTCCTGGGTGGTGGAAGCTCTCCAGGTAAACAGCATCACGGAGCCGCAAGGAGATGACAGAAAGGAGTCACTGGTTTTGTTATCCTCTGTTTTTCCCTCCTTGCAGAGGCCAAGGGTGGCTTGGTTGGCTTTGGGTTCTCCTTCCTTCCATCCAAGACCATCTTCAGCCCTACCAGGTTTGCTCTGCAGAGCTGTCCAGGCACAGCAGCAGCAGTGTCCCTTTCCTGCCCCAGGACGCCTGCCACACCTGGGGCAGAGGCTTTCTCCGGCCCCTCTGGGGACACACTCATGTCTTCCCAGTGGACAATTTTCCCCTCCCAAACGCTGCGTATTGAATTTCACTGGAAGTTGATCAGGCCCCTCACTGTGCTGCCGTCGCGTGAGAGCAAACGGGCAACAGGGCTGACTGCAGATGGAGCCAAGCAACGGGCAGATGAGGAGGAAGAAGGTGGCTTAGAAGGAAATACATAGTATTTATATATTAATACATAGATTATAATGTATATTGATAAATAAGTACAAAATATTTAAATAAATAAACATGTACAGCAGTACGAAGACGTGGATAAATAGCTCTGCAAATCCTACCAGAAAAATATCACTAGAGCAACGTGCTACAAACCACAGAGCCATTACCCTGATTTCCTTCTCATGCAGAGTTCCCCAAACTCACAAATATGCGAGGAAGAAGCCAGCCTCTGGCTTACAGGTGAACAGGCTGCTCAGGAGACTTTCCACCCTCCAGAGAATGAGTCAGTGTGTTTACACAGTTAAACTGTTAAGATAATTTTACTCCTCAAACTCTCAAAGCTTCTCTAATTAGCCTCCAGCAAGTTTAGGTTTGGAGCTATTAACATGGACTGGAGAGTCATTTCCACCCAATTGCTTGTGTGGTTGATGGCTGTGCCAACTGGTTTGGGCATGCCTGGCACAGCTCTGAAGGTCCACTGCAGGCTCAGGTTCTCACCCAGCTTCTCCTGCCGACCTGTAGTAACTACAGGCGATGGTGTTGGTGGGATTGCAAAGCAGACTGCCCTACTGAAGCAGCAGAAGTCTTGGTGACCAGCGGAGAGTCCCAGGAAACACACAGTGACTGGGAACAGCCCGAAGGCAGCACCAGTACAGAACAGAACCGCAAAGAATCTTTCATCTGGGGGGCTTCATCGAGAGGTCTTAATTAGCCAGGATTATTCCTCGTTTTTCTCCAGGGCTTGTGCTTCCTCTTCTGAGCTCCTCTCACAGCTCTGTAGCACCAGGCTCTCACACGTGTACCAGCAGATTTCGAATCACAGAATGGTTTGTGTTGGAAGGGACCATGGAGGTCATCTAGTCCAACCCCCCTGCAGTGAGCAGGGACACCTTCCACTAGGTCAGGCCCAGAGCCCCATCCAACCCGACCTTGAGTGTTTCCAGGGACGGGGCATCTACCACCTCCCTGGGCAACCTGTGCCAGCGCCTCACCACCCTCAGCGTAAAACATTTCTTCCTTATATCTAGTCTAAATTTTGTCTTTATTTTCATCAAATCAAAATGCAGCTGCTTTGCTGGAGCTGGATGAGTTTAGTGTAGCACAGGATCCAGCCCAGAGCACCCAGTTCAGGTTCAGCCTGGGACCAGCAGGAGCCCCCAGCATCCCCGCAGCACACACGCTGCGATGGCGACTCTTTCTCCCCTGCACACGGCTGGTGAAGGGGATGTCTCCCGGCACCCAGAGGAGGTTGAACCTGAGGACAGCCACGTCAGGCACGCAGGGGCGGGCGCAGAGCTGCAGCTCGCCCGTGTCGCACGGTGCAGGTGGAGGGGGCAGACGGGGAATCGGGATGTGGTTGTATCCCTGCCGGGCACAGCCCCTGACTGCAGGACGACAGCTTCACATGCTTTGGTTTTCTGTTATCAACAGGCCTGGATGCACCTGCTTTAATTAACATCTGGGTAGCCCTAGGAACAGGCCGTGTAACTGGGCTGGAAGCACCATGTCCAGTCCCAGCCCAGCCGGCCAGCGCAGCACGCAGGTCCATTTGGTCTGCACTCAGCCATGTCAGACCTCCCCACCATGGCAGATCTCAGATTCAGCTCTGGAGACAAATTTTGGGGTGCAACCAGTTCAGCATTCGGTTTCAAGTCCCATAACCCACCGTTCCCAGTGCTCTGCTGCCGTTCAGCTGGTGGGAAGGGCTCAGAGGGCAGTCAGGCTGCGCTGCTGCACGCTCTGAGAGCTCTGCTGTCCAAGCCTCACCCCGGCCAGGAGACTGTGCAGCAGAGGCTTGGCTGGGGGGAGCAAAAATTCAGACGATCACGAATTTGCCCTCATGGAACAGCACCTTCGTTCAGCTGCTGGCAAGGCAAAAACCATTTCCGAGGTGCTGGCAGCCAGCCCCAGGCACATGTGCAGGGCTGAGTGGCCCCTGACGAGCTCAGCTCGTTAATCTGCCCACACGAGCGTGTGTCTGCTGTCCAGGAGCTCCCAGCTGCTCTGGTGCCTGCCAGACCTCCCGTGTCCCCCCTTCCTCACTCCTCCTCTCCCAGCACCTGCTCTCTGCAGCCAGGGAGGGAGCAGATGCTGCCTGTCCCTGTCCATGTCCCTGTCCCGGTCCCCATCCCTGCTGGCCCCAACTCCCTGCAGCACCAGTCCTGCTCCCAGGACGTGTCTCCCCAGCTGGAACGCAACGGCAGGAGGGAGCTGCCCCAAGCGTGTGCCGCACACCGAGCCCAGGCATCTCCCCCGCTGTTGCCAAGCTCCCCACGCTGCTGGACCTTTCCAGCCCTCTTGTGCTGTCCCACCAAGACCCCAAAATCATTCCCAACCATGCTGCTCACACCCCGCGTGGGTCCTCGGACCTGGTAAGCAAAAGCCGCCCAAAGCTCACCCAAACGCAAGCCTTTCGCTGCCCGCAGCAGCCAGCCTGGCAGTGGGGCTCCCTGCCTGTACCCCCTGGGGTCCCCTCCTCCTGCCCTGTGCAGCCATGTCCTTGGGGACAGTGGCACCTTCTGGGGTGGCAGGGGGCTGGGGGTATTGCAAGGTGCCAATCTGTGATGGGCTGTCGTGGGAAGGAGCCCAAAATGCTGAGCCTCACCCTGCTCACCTGCCTCCACCCCCCAAGGGGT
Organism: Pterocles gutturalis; assembly: GCF_000699245.1. NCBI lineage: Eukaryota > Metazoa > Chordata > Aves > Pterocliformes > Pteroclidae > Pterocles > Pterocles gutturalis. Next base: position 24,808 of record NW_010137990.1, read on the forward strand.
GAGCATCTCCAGGAGCAGTTCTGACCTCCTGGGGGGCCAAGGCAGGTCTGGGTGGTGCCTTTCGCTCGCTGTTGACTGGAAAAAATCAAACCTAGGATGATGCTAATCCCAGTGATGGAGCATCATTGTGATGTTGCTCTGGTGCAGACGCAGTTGGTGGTGAAGCGAAGCAGCCCCAGCCCCGACCCCTCGCTCCTGCCCTCCCGCCTGCTGGGGGATGCTGCAGGAGCCACTGCTCTGGAGAAAACAAGGGTGTGATTGTCCCTAACCCGGCACAGCCAGAGCAGTCCTGATGAGAACAACCCCTTGTCAGGAGCGCTCAGGATGACCTTGGGCAGAAGCTGCTGTCCCATCGACCCTCCCCAGCAGCGCCGACGGAGGCCCACTCCTGCAGAAAACCCATGGATCTGGCCCAAACCTTGCCTCCAGCTCACAGGACCTGAAGCCAGGCAACATGTCCCACCCCAAGTGGAGTCCCAGAGCGAGATGAACCATCCCATCCATTAGGAGGTCAGAAGCAGGGGGTCAGAAGACACCCCAGCCGTGCCTGCCCACAGCCAGACACACACCCCCATCCATCACCCACGCTCCGCACTGGGATGTAATCCCTCTGGGATCTCCTCTGGGTGTTTTAGGATTTTTCTGTGCTTACAAGGACAGAAGTAGTACGTGCTTGGGCCAGCTTCAGGGCTGCCTCCTCCTCTGCTGTCACATCCCTGCCATCTGGTCCCCACCCAGCTCCCGGTGGCAGCGATGGCCCACGGCCCCTGTCCAGGCAAGCAGAGCAGGAGGTGGCACCAACAGCCAGCAGGGAGGAATTGTGCTTCCTTCCCCTGTATCTACCCCACATAAGCAAAATGCAAGTATGTGTTTCAAAAAATTAACTGCAGGGAGCTGGCGGAGGACCGGGTGGCATCTCTGCGTCAGCTCTCACTGGGTCCCTGGCAGTGTCCCCAAGAGGACAGCTCTCTGGAGGAGGAGCAGCCAGTCCCCGGGAGGGCAGAACAGCAGCATCACCTGGGAGCCTCCAAGGTCTGTTTGGCTCTGGATAAGCATCTGTGTCCCACAGACCACTTACCTCCTTCTCCAGGTTCCCATCACCAGAATCTGAGTGGCTTCACGGCCGATTTCACTTTTCCAACAAACTAGCAGGGAGGCGAATGTTATCTCATGCAAGAGATAAGGACACATTGAGATCACACAGAAAGCCTGTCATAAAAGAAGTAAGAGAATTTCAACCTGCGGAGCCCTGGTTTTGCTGGTTAGTTGCAGCTGGAGGCTTTGCTCCCCAGGGGGAATGCAGCCGAACCCCGTACAAGGTACGAGCCATGTCTCACCCAGGAGACTGTCAGGAGACCATCCAGTCCAACTGCCCTGCAGCTGGGGCAGAAATGAGAAGATGAAGGTTGCTGCCTGGTAGTAGTGTAATGTTTGTAATCCTGGGTTAAAATTAGGGTTTGTTTTTTTTTAAAAAAAAACAAAGCAGGAGGGTGGGAGAGTGGAGGGGGGAATACAAGACAATTGCATCCTTTGGAGAAACTGAGTTTCTGACACATCTGGGATTTGGCACAGATGGGTTGGATCCACCTCGCTTTGTCTGCAGCCGCGTCTCCCTGCGCACCCACCTGTGTGAAAGCTGCTGAGAGCTGAGGCTCGGCTTTTTCCTGATGAGAATCTGCCGGTGCCCCATGAGCATCCCTCTGCCTGAGCCTGGCTTTTGGTCCCAGCCGGCGCCAGGATCCCCTGCCTGCTCCCAGCAGCTTCCTTTTCTGATGGACGCAGGTGAAGCCTCGCGCCCCGGGACTGCTGGCACCCCCCAGCTGCCTCTGCCCGGCCCCTTCTTGCTGCCTGGAGCACAGTGGAGGTCAGACGGCAAATATGACATCGCTCTGGCTGGGAGGGAGGAATTGCTGACCCCAGTGCACGCACCATCCAACTGCTGCTCCAGCAAGTCGTGATGGGGACAATGACGTGCAGGAAAAACTGCGCTGGAAACAAGGTGTGTGCCAGGGTGGGGGGGATGAGGTGGAGAAAGGAGGTGTAAGCAGCCAAGTACAGACTTCAGTTTGTTCTCTGAAGAGAAATCAAGACCCTGGTTCACTCAGCCCATGGCCCAAAGAGCCCTGAGGATGAACCCTTCTGTCTCCCTCTCCTGGAACCAGCACTGGTCCTACAGGGATGGTTTTGCCATCCAACCGCATCTGGGCAAGAGTGAGAGAAACAATTCAACCCCCTGCATGTTTTCTGGTGCCTCTGCAGCTGAAGACCCGATCTGACATCCTAAAGGCACCTGATTTCCCCCAGAGCCTGCCTACAGCCCAGAAGACTCAAGCCTCACTGCTGTGGCAAGTTTGGGCACCTGAACCCCACGACTCTCGTTTTTAAGCATCTGGCACAGACACGAAAAACATCTGTGGTCCAGGCAGCCTGTTTTTGTAATGTCTTTTTAATGGGATAGAGACTTTCTAGTCCATAAAGAGAGGCCAGGAGAGACACTGTGGATCTGTCTGGGGCTCCGGCCCCAACGTGCTGGGCAGGTAACCCAGTGCCCAGCTTCAAAAAGAGTGTTTGGCTGGGGACAGCCCCTTGTGCTGCCCAGACAATGACAGCACCATGAGCCAAAACCAGCAGCCCTGCCCACAAACCACAAACCACAGCAACCCCATGGGCAGAGCGGGTACGGAGGACAAACATGCCCAGTTCAGCCCGTTTTGTGAACTGAATGACCACTGAACTTCTCAGCCGTGGGACAGGTTTGGGTGACACGGGCAGCGCTCTGTGGGGTGGCTCACACCTTTCCTGCAGGCAGTGGAAGCTGCTGGGCACAGGGCTCTCAGGGAATTCCCTCTCCCCCTTCAGCAGCTCAGCAACCCTAATGCACGCTGAGTTTCTCCTATTCTCGCTCAAAAGAAGCCTGCAAATGTTTCTCAGAGCCTTACATCCAAGGGCAGCAATCTAACACCTTTTTTTTTTTTTTTTTTTTTCCAGTTAAGCAAGACTGACAGTGGGAAAAATACCTGTACGTGAGCATTCAGAGGTATTGATAAGAAGAGTCCCGGAATGACTTTGGCTGGTGCCACCCGCAGCGTGCCCTGGATGAACAGCTGTGGATGGGATGCAGCCCCTCCAGCTCCACGGTGTGAAATACTTTGAGAGAGCAGCTCATCCAAAACCCCAGTCCCGGTGGCTCCAAGACCACCTAGCCAGCAGGACAGATTCCAGAGCATTCACTTAATAGCACCATGAGCTCTTTAACTAGAATAAATCTTTGCTTGTAAATGAGAAAAAAGCCCCACTGTGGTTCTGTGTTTGTACTGCAGCATGGCAACCGGCCAGAGCCCGGGCAGCAGAAAGCCTTCAAGGAGACAGAGCAATGGCATTTCTTCTGGATTCCCACTTCCAGCAAACCCTCCCTAGGACAGTCCCTCTGGGAAAGGGAGATCTCAGTCTCTGACTCAATCCTGACCAATTCCCAACATCCATTTTGACAATGATGCTCCAAGACTAGTCCTAAATTGCTTCACACAGGCTGCCAAGGTGATGGCTTTGGCTCTCTTCTGGTCAGGGCCAGACTTCTTTTCGGAAGTGCTAAATCTCTCTGACATTTAGATGTCTTTGCAATATTTTATAAAATCAGGTCATCTTTCCTATTACCACAACTCCCAGTTTTTCAAAACAAGGAGAAAGGCTTCACCCATTCCCCCTAACCAGGAACGAAATGGGAAAGACATCAAAGCAGAGAAAAACTGTTTTCCTGAAGCATTCGGATGATGGAGAAATGTTTCAAAAGCTCTCCCATGCTAAAGGATTTTCTAAAACACAAAACAAAATAAAATCCAGCTGACCAGATGCCAAATTCAGACTACCTAGGAGTCTGCCCAAAGCACCACTGATTGTAGAATACCCCTTTGTAAAATACATTTCACTGCGTAGAAACACGGGGTGCTCACTGTCACACAGCTGAAAGTCTCTGCTCAAGAACCGAGTGTTTGACGTCTGCTCCAGACCCAGCTCTGAGATGCAGCTCAGCCACGTGCCTCGTACCCCCCATTGCCCAAGAGGCTTGGTGACAGGGACGCTGGTTAAACTTGTTTGCAGTCGAAACGCCAGCCCCAGTGGCATCCCGGTCAGCCTCCCGCTCCCAGCTATATAAAGACCTTCACTCACATTTTTAGAAAAAACCTGTGCTGCTGGTGCCCCAGCCTGCTTGTTGCCCAATGCAGGGAATAGTTACACTTTGTTTGCTTAAGATTAGGCTCTTTCATGCCCGTCTCTGGGTTGTTTAAAGGGGAACAGCACCTGTTTGCTTTTCCTTTACAGAGGGTCCCTCTCGTCCCCACAGCCCTGTATTGTACCGACCTAGCCCTGACGAGGCCATTTTCACAAGTGATGCCAAAGATTGTAGGATTCTGAGAAAACACCCTCAGCATGAAACTCAGAATAGCAAACTTGCTATTCTCACTCACCAGAAGGGAAGTGAAAAGAAAAAAAAGACAGAAAAAAGAGACATATTTTTGAGTCCAAACCCCACCAAACGAGTGCCTTCTGCAGAATGTCCTTGACACCTGCTTTTTTTAACCAGCTGTGTGTTAATGAACAAGCCAATGCCTCCAAGCAAAGTCACGGCTCCCGGAAGAACCAATTAATCATTAACCATAAAAGATGCAGTTTCCCTGCAGGTTAGAAAGCGGAGGTTCAGAGGGAGATAACACTCAGGCCATCAGGAGACAGAGCTCCCAGCCCGTGGGGGCATCGCTTTCATTGCCTGAAGGAGGTTTTCTCCCCACCCCAGCTACTGGTCTGCAGCGAGGACAGGGCTTGACTCAACTGTATCCATCCCACGAGGACCTTGGTTTGGTCTGTTCATGACCCAAAAAAAGGTTTCTCACCCGGATTCCTCTTTCCATCCCATTTTAACCACAAGCATCTGGAGGTTGCTGAGCAGGTTCCCCGCTCAGGTGGATTTCGGATCTGCCCTCGCCACTTTTACCCGCAGGAGGTAACCCAACCCCAAAATGAGCAACTGGGCTCCCAAAAGCTCATGAAGTTTTTAATCAAGCCATCCCTGAGCTGATTTGTTTCCATTTTTTATGTACCCAAATGTTCCGATGGCCTTGTGCAAGCACGGGCGAGCTCCGTTTGTTAAACCGATGAAGCCAAGCTGTGGCCCCCGGCAGGCAGAGCTCGCTTCGATTTTCTGAAGGCTGGGGACAAGAGAGCCAGCGACAGCTGGGAGCACAGAAGTCACGCTGGCAGTTTGCCTCACACAGACCCTGCCCCAGGGGCTGCCGGGCTCCCGGTGCCAGCCCAGCATCTGTCCCAGCTGCGGTCGCTGTCACCGCACACACTGAATATTTGCTGTCAAATACCGACGCCAAAATCAGTTGCTGCAAACAACGTCCAGGAACTGAACTGCCTGGCAAGAGAGGGGCTTAGTGTCCGTGCCTGTGTGTACACAGGACGCTCGGGCTGGCTCTGCAAACAGACTGGTGCCATCGACTGGAGGTTCCCAGGGTTTCCAGCAGCGGGAGGGGAAACCTGGCACCGAACAAAAGCAAAGTCTGCAGCCATGGCCAGGCACACGGGAGCTGAATGAAGACCAGATGAGGGTTACTGGGTCAAAAATGTTCTCTGTCTTTTCTCATCTGCTTGCAGAACTTGTGCAATCCTTTGCCTACACTTTAATACAGAACCCACATAACTTTCTCCTAGAAACGGGAGGAATGGCATCTCAGCAACTGGTCAGTGCCCGCTGTCTTCACAGAAACCCTGATGTAGTAAAAATACGGGTGCATGAATCCAAAGGGTGATCAGCGTACAGTCTTCAGCTCTGTGTTGCTGGGAGGTAAAGGTTAAGCCAAGAAACCTGTAATTTATCCAGGGCTCGAGGAGAGAGCACAATAAAAAGAACCTTTCTCCTTCTGAGTGACATCCTCATCATCTGTGGTGGGGTTAGGAATGCCACACAAAGGGCAGCTGGCCTCTACAGGAACCGCCCGCTCCTGTGGCTCAGCCCTGGATTCCTCCGGCGAGATGCAGGGAAAACCACGGAATTCCCTCCCAGGGACTCGACAGCAGCTGGGAACTGCAGGCAGAGCTTACGCGCAAAGGTTCCCCTGAGGAAGGAGCAGAATCAGGACGGGAAAAGCTATGTTGCAATTTCTGGGACAGAAAAGCATAAATAAGCTGTTGAACCACTGAACTCCAGCTACAAAGGGATAAACCAAGTAGAAATGCTGAGCTCCACGCATCCCAAGTCCTGCTCCCTCTGGTCCGGTTCTGGTGCGCACCGGTTGCCACTATAAAAACAGCTTATTTCAGCATCGTCATTCGCTGCTGCTTCAGCTGGGAACACGCCAGGCTCCACGGGATCATGTCTTGGCTCCGCTGGCTCCCTGGAGACAGGCTGTTTTACAGCCCATGCTTCCTCCATCTCCTGCCCAGCGCCTTTGCAACTTGGCACATGTACCTGGAGCCCAACACATCAGCTCATCATCCTCCTGAGAGGTCAGCAAGCTCGTCCTCGCAGAGCACTCCGAAAAAGAGACTACCCGGTGATGCAATAGGAGCAGCTTTCCAAAATAAAGCCAGTCCAACGCGTGGGCATTGCCAGGGTTATGTTGTTCTACTGCTGGAGGAATCCATGATGTACAAGTACACTGGAGCTAAGTTCTTTCCTAGAGTAAAATATTCAGTGAGAACAGAAAGTAATAACCTGACAGATTTGGTCACATTCATGCCAAGATTTCTGGCACATTGCACAGTTCAGAGATGACTCAGGCTTGACATTAGAAGTCTAAGACTTGACACGAGAATCATAGGATCATAGAATCACAGAAGGGGTTGGGTTGAAAGGGACCTTAAAGCCCATCCAGTGCCACCCCCTGCCATGGGCAGGGACACCTCCCACCAGCCCAGGTTGCCCAAAGCCTCATCCAGCCTGGCCTTGAACCCCTCCAGGGATGGGGCATCCACAGCTTCCCTGGGCAACCTGGGCCACTGCCTCACCACCCGCACAGGAAAACATTTCTTCCTAATATCCAACCTAAACATACTCTCCTTCAGCTTGAAGCATTACCCCTTGTCCTATCCCCATCCTGTCCCTGCACCCCCTGATCCAGAGCCCCCCCATCTCTCCTGTAGCCCCCTTTCAGCACTGGAAGCTGCTCTAAGGTCTCCCTGGAGCCTTCTCTTCTCCAGGCTGAACACCCCCAACTCTCTCAGCCTGGCCTCATAGAGGAGCTGCTCCAGCCTCTGACCATCTTCATGGTCTCCTCTGGCCCCGCTCCAACAGCTCCGTGTCTGTTTTATGCTGGGGGCTCCACAGCTGAAGAGTGTCAGGTCCTCAAGTCAGGGCGAACCTGCTTGTGCTGAAGGCAGCAGTGCAAAAATGTGTGTGGTGCACAATACAAACCCGTGCTGGAAGTGGAGATAAATCCAACCAAAAAAGCTACATCCAGAGACTTCAACTCATAGCTGAACTCTGACAGCTCAAGTCTCTCCCACATGTGAACACAGAAAGGGAACATTACCGGAAAGTCTGAGATCTGAGATAGAAACTCTTTGCAACTGCTAAACATGTCAGTGGGAGACTATATTTTTGTTAGTTCCTTTGGATTCTGTATTACCACATCCAGCAGCAAGCGAAAGCCAGAAGCCTAGTTTGCTGTCTGAGGACAGAGAGTGTGATGGTTTTACCCTTGGCTGGGAG
>NW_010137991.1:0-33148 GCF_000699245.1 Pterocles gutturalis
CGCGGTAATTTATGGAGGTTTATGCCCGGGCTGACATGCCCGCGGTGTGGGCATAAAACACGCGGAGCGCCCTGTCGTCCCGTGCTTTTTTTAGAGCGCGGAGGATAAACGTGGACAATAACTCAGTGGCCGGCTCCCGGCGAGCGCGCACAGGCGATGCGAGGGCTCCAATCTCCCTATTGCATGGAGACGGTTTAATTTTAGATTATTTTATTTCCGTTTGTTTATTTACCAAGCTGGTTCTTCACTGTGCCATGCACACCGACCCGTTTTCATTCTTCCTGGTTTGTATGACTGGAAAAGAAGCATCGGCATCCAAAGAACAGCACATGTGGCCTGGTGGAGAGCTGGTTGCTGTCTGTTCCTTTCCCTTCTGCCTCTTATCATCTTCCAAATGCTGCATTTACCTGCCGTGGTTTCTTTCTCATCTTGGCACTACCACGGTGCATCTCCTGTGTAGCACTTCGTGTGACATTCCTTGTGCCCAGCAAACTTCTCGAACCAAAGAAACTTCTCCAAGTAGGACCACACTCTGAAGGAACACCAAGCTCATCCTGGTTGGCGTTTACTCATGTGAATACTGACTACTTACGAGATATAAAGATTTGTGGGATGAAAAAGAGACTGTGGCACTTCTCAGATAAGCCTGAGAGTGCTGGTGTGCACTACAAGTTTCCTTATGGAGTCATATTTATGCAGTTTTATTACCTATTGTTTCCCAAGCATTCGAGCAATCACAACTGCCATAAAGACACAGATCCAAAAGCTTTGTGGGTTTCAGTATAATCACTTAGACTTTGAATAAAGCACACTAGAAGTTCATAGCTAGTCATTTATTCCTCGTAATTGGTCTTTCTCCTTCCTAAAAAAAAAAGTTTCATGGATAGTAGTTAGTGAGAAGAAATCACGATTGCATAGCCCTAGGTGATAATTTCTTCACGATAAACAGTTAATAGTTGCAATGGACAGTTTGCAAACAAATTCCCCCAAGCGGCACATACCTTATGATCAGGACTTGTGAATAACAACTGCTCTTTTCAAAACAAGGACTTGCTCACAGCCTATCTGTTGGCAATAAGAAGACGAAATGGTATTTGGAAAGAATAATCTGTCAGAAGAAAACAAATAATACCCACATGCTCTTATTTGGTGCATAGCACGGGCTCCATGAGCGTGGTATGAGCAGCACCCAGGCTGCCTCAGAGGGGCTGGCGGCCCACAAGGCGCCGGGGGCCCTTGGCGCCAGCTCCAGCGCTTAACGTTACCCCCTGCTGTCAGCATCATGACTCACCCCTGCTCGTGGTGACATCCAGCAAAGCAAAGCTGCAAACCCTCAGAGTATGACTATCATTTCACGCGGGGGGGTTACTGGGGCGCCGGTGGGGTCAGGGCGGCTGCCCACACCCCACTGCTGCCCGTGCCGTCCTCACGTGGCTGCTGCCTTGTCCAGGCCAGGGGGAAATTTCTCTCATTTCAGTGCAGATCCGGACATTCTCTGTCTGCTTCAGTGCCCCATGCAGGGCACAGACAGCCATGTGCCCATATATCAATGTGACCTGGCTCCGTGCTCTGCTTGGCCGAAAGATGCAGTCTCTCTGTCCAAGCATCTTTCTGTCCCAGCATCGTGCCGTGCATTTGTTTTGGACAAGGCGTATTCCATAGCAGAAATGAAACAGCCTGAGACAAAGTCCCTTGTTACATTATACCTACATGTAATTGCCATCGTAAAGGTCACCAAATGAGCCAGATCACCGTGTTTCTGTGGGGCACAATGCAAAACCGCTTTCCTCCTGGATAACAAATCTTATGCTAGATGCTTCTTATTCTGAAGAGGTGTGATGAGAAACCTATATTTTTCTGTCTGGGACAAATAGAAAACTCTGCCATAGTAGAATCAAAGCCCAAACCTGGCAAGAACAACTTCAAAATACCCAAGAAACTGTTTTTATGCTTTTTTTTTCACAAGGGTAGCTATACCTCTACACACTTGGGAGAAGTGTTAGCCCTGTCTGGTCTCACCTCTGAAAAGAGATGAGTCACATCCATTCCTTGTCTGCGCTCAGACAAAGGGAAACATGAGGAAGAGAGGAGAAAGACCAAGCCAAGCCTTCCTCCCTGCTCCAGCTTAAAGCTACATTTTGCTTTTTGCCAAAGCTTGGTTCCAGGAAAGATGACATCTAGAAGTTTGTTAAAATACTTCGAAATTATTTGATAATGACAGAATTTGAGAGTAAATTGTTTCCAATAGTTTTTTTTTCCTAACGTGTTTTCACGGAGAAATAAATGCCAGCGAGTCTTTGAAGATGGTGATTATCAGTGTCCTCTTCTTACAGAAAACCATGGTGATTTTCCTGATGGAGGTGTATTTATCCACCTCACAGCAAGGCTGGTCCAGAACAGACTAGCCTGGACTCCAGAATCCGAGCAGCAAGCTAAATAAAGCGCAGTCTGAATAAATCTAGCACAGGAGTTGTTTGTGTAGGTGAAGAACATAACACAGATGGTTCACCTGTGATAAGATTACCTGGTCACGTCTGCCTGCACAGAGAGCGCTAAGCAGCTGTACCCTCCTGTGCAGCTGTACCCTCCCGTGCCCAGTTACTTGATACCATCAAGCGGGCAACTGTAAGCTTTGCAGTGCGCTTACCCCATCTAAATACAACAAACTGGAGAAAAAAACATGTAAGACTCAGCCTTGCTGCTTTTGCGGGCTTTCGATGAGAGGCAGGGCAAATCCAGGACACGTGTACACTCAGTGCCAGGGAGCCTGCTTCTTATTTTGCAGCCACAATGATGCCAGAGTCAAGAAGGCATCTACTGAGGATCAGAGCTAAGATTGAAACCAGATTGCTGTAGCACTTTGGAGAATGCTGTCCACACAATGAAAGAACTGGTTTTCTTTTTTTTTCTTTCCTCTCTCTTTAAAAAAAAAAAAAAAAGCCACTATCTTTTACATTTTTAATTGGTGAAGATTTATAGGTTTTGAATCAGTGAGAGTAACCTGGACCAAGGACTCAAACTCCTACTCCAGGAGAAAACCAGATGGCTGTTCACATGGGCAAGTAGTCATTTAACTGCTTGCAGTCAGGATCTGTATCTCAGACATTGCTGGTCACACTTAAGGTGATACACCATGCAAGTTCAGGTTACAAATCACGTAAAATGCTTTAAAAGTCTGGTTTGTGTCTGGTAGTTAGAATAAAGCAGCTTGAAATAAGCACTGTACCCCAGATACAGTGAAAGGGCCATTAACATGGGCGAGTAGAGTGTAAGAAACGGCAGATCTGCAGCACTGCAACTTAAACAGTAGCGAAAAAGGAGGAGAAGGAGGAGGAAGGTCTGCTGAAGTGCTCGTGCATGCAGAGCCGAGGCAGCCACGTTTCCCACCAAGAGGGGAGTGCTCTCACTTTGAAGATTTGCATCTCTAAACGCCACATTTCAGCAGATCTCCTGCATGACCAGGCCAAAGGTATTGACACAAGACGCTACTGTTTGCGTTTCATGGGTCTGTGTTTGAAGATGTGGATGGTGTTTGCAGATAACAATTTTCCACCAGACAGGACTACTGTCTGGAGTTCTTTCCATATTTTTATGTCTACAGCGTGCCGTATTCTGGCTGACCAATCCACTATCCACTACTGGATTTCTTTACCAGATACAGCATAAACTTGTGATTAGAATTACGCAAAAACAGATCGGTGAAAAATAAGCACTCATCTGCTGGAAGGACAAGCTGCGTTCGGTTTGTAAAATACTTTGCATACATGGTCAAGAAAGGCAGAAGGCAGAGAAGAATTGTAAAGGATAAAATACAAGTAGAAATTGGAGTCTGGGACTCTGTGTTGGAACTGAGGTGACACACACAAGGATAAAAGTTTGGATGGTTAATAATGGTCATGCACGCTCCAAAGAGTTAAAACCTTCTATTCCAAATATCCCTGTTTTCGAATGGGGCTTATATATTATTCAGTATACGTGGACTTGAATTGTATGCATTCTACTGCTTCCTCCCTTCCTCTCACTCCTGCCCAGTTCAGGCTTTGCATTAGAGTGTGTCTTGCACCCTAAATGAGATTTAACTCAACTTTTGTATGCTCATAGGGGTAAAGTGCAAGGGAGAACCAGAATCCAGCACTTCTGTGACTTGCCTCATTTCCCAGCTCTCTGGCAGGTTAGGCAGTATGGTATTTCTCATTGAGCTGCTCAGAATACCTGCCAAGATATCAGAAGCACACAAAAAAACCCCAGAAAACAACTTACTTCCCTGTTTTGGGAAAAAAAGCTGGAAAAGCCTTTCACTTTCAAATATCCAAATTGATTGCCTTCTGTCACTTTAAATTTAATATAAGCATGTTAAAGTACAGTATACATGATGCAGTACATTAATATACTTAGCAGATGGATAACACTTGCTTGTGATTTAATACTTAGATATACTCGTTTCACATCTACTGTACAAACACTTCATATATTTGAATCTTTAAGTCAGACTTATCTTCAGACTAGAGGCAATTCAGTCACATGAGCATAGGATTTAGTTTATTGGTTCCATAACCTTACTGGTATTTTGGCAAACCTGATAATAAAAAAAAAAAAAAAAAAAAAAAAAAAAAAACCAAAAAAAAACCTTGCATCTGGATTTTAATATATTTCACAGGATTTCCTTTTTCAACATGATGAAACCAGCTCTCCTAGACCTACAAACTGACTGATTCAAGTCAAAATTCAGACCCTGTATGTCGTTCTTTACTAAAATTCACAAGCATTTTTCATGTGAATGTATTACAAAACACTTCATAACAGATAAACCAACTATCCTACGTTTGTCATAGCTTCAAATACCTGCTTTAAAACGCAGTTGGTGCTTGGGAAGCCCTGGCAAGAATTTTACTCAATGGAGAACCATAATCTGAAATGGGACAAGGAGACCAAACTTGAGAACCTCGGACTGGAAAAAAAAGACATCCTTGCCCTGGCTCCAGGCCAGTGAAAATCCCTTGGTCCCTGGCTTGTTTATTTGTAGACTAATGAACGCCAGTGAAATGCAGGGTTATAGCAAAAGGCTGGGGGGACAAGGTTCGGACAAAGAGTTTCTGAGCTCGCAAAGTCCTATATTAACATGTAACTTCGCTCACAGGAGTAGTCTGATGCAAAGCAATAGGATTAGTCATGAAAGTAAACTTTCACGTGTTCTACCAAGATGAGGGTCAAGATGTAGGATCCAGCACAAAAAGCTAATTATACAGCAGGGAAATTTTCTACATCTTGTTAATTCCAAGTTTCTGATTGCTTTTTTTCCTATCTTTTTCACCTGAGGTCATTACTAAATAATTTCTCTATGCAGAAGCAGTTACTAAGAAGTTATTTTATTTCTCAGAGAAATTATTACATTAAAGAGTGTACTCCTGAGAGTTCACAATGGAAACCACCTCTGAAGAAGGCAACAGTAACTCTAAGGATATTTTTATGCCCCAACACAAAAACTAAAGTTACCAGAAATGTAAAGTTGAAGAGCACAGGACATCATTGGCAGTAATAAAATAATAGAATCATTATAATGCTCATTATAATATATCATTATTATATATCATTATAAACTAACATCTCTATAAGCGTTGTCAATGATTTACATCCTTAAAACCTTCTCAAACCTATGGGGGGTCAAACCTAATGGGGGTCAAAAATAGAAAATGTTACTGTGGGACAAACAATTAGGAATCAGAAGAGGCAACAGACGGAAGGAAGAAGATTGGATTACCACATTAAAAGGAAGGAGCCAGGAAGCAAGCGGAAGAAAAATCACTGTATGGATTTTAAGAAGGTGAGGGAGGTAGCTGCAGCAGGAATTCTTCCCTTGGGTCAGTGGTCAGTGGACAGTGACTCAGAGACAGATAAAGTCTGGTGAAGATTTTTTTTCCCCCAAAATTTGTAATATTCCAAATAATTTATCTGGAATAAAATATTTTCTTACAATCAGTGCATATTTGAGTATCAGTGCTTCGTTTTAAACTGGCCTCCGCTCAACTCTGCTCAGGGCCATGTTCTTTTCTCTGTTTAACCAAACTACCATGATGATATCAAATGAAAATCCTTATCAGGATGTGCAGTACCCTCAGCTATCTTCAGCTTCCCTTCTTGATGCTATTAGTGATTCCTTGGGCCTCTCAAGGTGCCTATTTCACGTTGCTAGGTCTGAAGAAGGCAGTGGTGGGCTCTGAAGATTTGTCTTTTCCAATCGGTTGTTGAATCTCTCATTACTTCAGTGAGGTCTGGGCACAGATGTCTGCATCCTCACTACTACCTCCCCCGTCAGTCACATCACAGGAAAAAAGTGTCACGTGGTTCAGCAAACCGTGAAAAGGTCAGTAGTGCAAGCACAAGGGCTCTGTCACAACTCTCAAAGCTGTTGTATCTTGAAAGGAAAATCTGAGAAATAATTTGATTACAGATGTGGTTCCCCATGGTATAGGATTTGATGAGAGGTTGATATAAATTAAATGTATCTTTTTTTTTAATAAAGACCAATTGATCTCAGGCAAATTTATCCTACTCTTCTGAAGACAATCAGAATTCAGACACTGCTGAAGACAGATTCAGGATAAAATACAAGAATCTGAACAGACCAAACTTGGATTCAACAGAAATTACAATTTTATTACTTCTTATATTTTTTTTCTACACTAATCCCTAGTTTGATTACATTGATCAATGTTGGTCCCTTCCCCAGTCATTTGAGTACTTCACAATGCTGCGCCATTAGCAGCCGAAGAATTTAATCCACTTTTGAAGGACACAAACAAAGTTTTCTAGGAAATTGTTGCTTGCTCCTACAAATTTTCCAAAGAAAAATCTTTCCTCCTGATCAAGCTCAGATCAGGTGTCTACAGCAATTCCTTTATTGGGAAGATAAAAATGCCCAACTACTTCACATCCCAAGCAGGGGGAAAAAAAAAAGATCCAACAGAAAACCCTACCCTAAAATACTTATCTGCATCTGCGAAATAACTGGTCAGTTTATCTGGATCAGAACAAAATAAATTTTAAGCTGCCTGTAAGTACGTGACAAAAACTATGCAACAGGGTTACTACCGGGTGCAAAAGAAGCGCGTACTGTGAATTTAACGTTTCTTCAGATGTTTTGAGAAGACACCTTGGTTTTATCAGATCTTTTATGCCCACCAAACTGGCAGCTGCCAGATGACCTGCCTTCCTTCTCCTTGTAATGGGCTTGGATCTGCTGCGTGTGCACGTGAGAGCAGCCAGCACCTTCCCAGAGCTCCTGGCTTTGGGACTCTCTAGGCTTCTCTTTCTCTCTCTACAAAGGGAAGGGAGGAAAAAAGCCCAAAATTCTTAGGGAAGGAGAATGGGGTAAGGTACCTGGGATATCTGGGCAAAAATTAAGCTGTTATCGTGAAAATTATGGAACTAAGGTGTCACTGAGCACAGTCTCTGGGGAGTCACAGAGCTAAAAAAGTAAGCCGGCAGTCAGAAAAGTGTCTAAAACCCAATCACAAACATTTAGGACATTTTTCTTTGCCACGAGTAGGGAGATAAAGGAGGCCAGTCAGGAGATACTATCAGCTAAAGAATCCATAGATCTCCTGTAGATTTCAGAAGTATTCACGTGAATAAGGATAATAAAATAGCCCGGCTGCTTGGGATTACAGGTCCCAGCCTTGTGTCTGCATCATCTCAACTCCGTCAGGCCGCCAGCTGCCAGAGACTTTACTACCTCTTTCAGGGGCACAGATTCTTCAAATTACTGTCATAGACTTCTTGTAGCTGTCATATTCTTTATACTACTTGTATTATTTTTATGCCAAAGGTAAAGTCAAGCTGTTTTCCCTATTTGCTGTGCCTGTAAGACAATTCAAGTCTTCAATGATAATCCTGGCTGTGGGGGTCTAACCCAGTGAGTACTGACACAAGGGACAAAGGGACCACTAGGTAACCTCTTAATTTATCATCCGTCAGTCACGCTCCCTAGTCCTGGATCTCTTCTGCAGGGCTTCCATTTTCCCCAGCCCTGCTATGTTTCTTCCTCACCCAGAGCCCTCCACATGGACGCTTCCCAGAAAATTGCACTGCTGCATTATGGATACCTACTCAGATGTCAACACGAGGTTTCCTCTTCCTTTATCTTTCCAAGATTGCACTGTCAGAAACAGTCAGCTGAAAGTTACACATGTGTTACATGCTCTCTCTGTCTCAGTCTCTCAGGGAGTTGGGAGAGACCCCGTCTGTATGGGTGAGCAGCAATATATCGGCCACTGGTCACACGAGATCGACAGCAAGTGCTGGTAATGGTGGGGGCTGACAAAGGAGGGAGCTGGAGGAGAAGGGTAACCCTGTGTTAACATTGCAGAAAGCAATCATCTTTGGAGGGAAATATGAAGAAAAGGAATTTATTGTGGCCTTTTATAGTTGAGGGCGATTGTCCTAAAAACTCTTTCTTGATAGAGGAGAAGTAGGGCTGAGAGAAGAGAATGGACAGGCTCTGATGGTGGGGGATAATACCACTATGAAGAAGCAGAAGGGCAGAAAAGATCTGTCATCGTGACACAAAACACTTGATGTTTATATATACAGGGACTGGGAGGAGATGTAGGAACTTTCAAGCTTATGTCTTGCCAGCTAGCTGGGGGACAGGATGAAACCATCTTATCTAGGCTTGACAGATCTCAAGATCAAGAAGGCAGCCTCTTGCACGGGGAGAGGCTGCCCTGTGCACGGGGCTGGGAACGTCTCTGAACAAGAAAGTGTGCAATCGACCTAAGGAAGAACACTTTCCAGCTGAGAGTTTTGTTCTGGGTTGGTTAAAACCTCTAAAACCATGTCTTTCTGATGTTTCTGGTTAAGGGCAGCTCAGGTCTAAAATTAAAACAGTCCTTGTGTGAGAGGGACAGACACAGCCCCCAGCGGGCTTTGGGAGCAGCATTCCCCCGGTGGGGCAGGAAAGGGAATGCTTCTGATCACTGCAGCTGAAGGATTTTCCGCTTGATGTGGAAGGCCAGGTGGGGGAGCAGAGATGGGGAGCACAGAAAGGCTCTCTGGAGAGGATTCTGGTACGTTTGGGATTCGCTCTCCTGGATGAAACAGAGGAAAAAAGCTTTGAGGAGAAGTTCTCTCCCAGGGTACTCACTCGTATGTCTGCTTTCTGACACGTACCTACCCAACATCAGCACTCCAGTGGTTTTTGCCTGACATCGTATTTAGACAAACTATCCTCCTGAAACAGCAGGATGAATTGTGTATAATTCTTCATTATTACTGAATGTAGACATCTACCCATTTAAGAAATCTTGTGCTATTCATTTTCTGTTTCATTTTGCCCTGGAGGATAGCTTGGTTCTACTGTACTTTTCTGTCCTCTGTGATTGTAAGTGTTTGAGACTTATGAAATATAAAAGCTCTTTGATATCAGCTGGAGCACAGCTGAGGATTAAGTCTGTCCCTCAATGTTCTGCCTGCTGCTGTCGTGTGTAAATCCTATGTAGGAATAACTCCCTTCCACAAAAATCAGCCATAGCTTGCATGAAACATAGCAGATGCTTCACAAAACAGATCCAAAAGGAAGTGAAGATACCTTTTCCAATGAACATCATGATGAATATAAAATCCGGCACCAGAGCAGCTCCTCTCAGGAAGCCAGCAAATAGGCACCTATAACTCACTCCTCTATAAAATGGTTCCTGGAATCTTTAAAGGGTGAGAACAAGCGCCTGTCAGCTTTCTGCCACGTGGGAAGAGATGGTACCAGCAGCGCTCTCAGAACAGTGCTGCCAGGCTGGTGTGCTGTGCCGCTTGGGAGGGGGCTCGTCACAACCACCCGCGGGTGCCCAGACCATGCCCCACCTGGGCACCGAGCTCGGCTGACCCCGGCTTAACCAAAAAAATCTGACAGAATTGCAGTCCTAGATGTTATGACTGCAGGCAACATAACCTCCAGAACATAAGAAATACTTAAAAGTTACCAAGACCAGAGCAAACTGGTAGTATTGGTCATCAAAAGGGTAATAGCATTTGGCTGTAAGGTGGGAATTTACTTTTTTCTGGCAGTGCTCAAATATTTTCCTGTCAAGGTTTCATCAGCTGTATTTTATGTTTTAGTTATTTGAGTCTCCATTTAACATGTCTGTTCTGGATCTAATTTTTAGGTGCTTTACCCACAGGAATACCAGCCCATATGCTTAAAATAAAATGGGGGAGACATATAGATATATATATATGTAGAGAGAGGGAATATAGTCGTTTTGCAAGTGATAGCATGCCTGTATATGATTACAATGTGTAAAAAGTACTTCTAAGCCTTCTCCTCAATGTGTTTATAGGAAAAGTCCCTTTTATAAAAAGAGTGAAGAGTTCTGAAACCAATACCATAAATCAGCTGTAAAACTTCATGAACTACATTCATGATGTAAAGCTTCCTGGACCCATGCGAGCGTCTGAGGGTCTGTGCAGCCTCCTGGTTAGGTAGCTGTGCTGCAGGCAAGTCGCTCCTCCGCACTCACCATGAATAAACTCCTGCTCTGTTTCTTAGAGGAGCTGCATGGTGCCTTCACAGTTTCATCTGGAGACTGGTTTGCTTGGATTTTTGTTTTTTTGTTTTCACTGGGTGCTGATTTGAAAAGATACATTGACAGAGAAACACAGATAAGCCACAGGCAGATTTAATGTCATAGCCCTCCCCTTGCTGCCATTCGTACCCTTGCGAATCAGGGCACGCTGGAGCACTCATCTTTTCAGAGGTGTCCGCCAGAACATCGTTTCTTCCAGAACTGAGGCTAACATGTACTGATTCATTGCAGTCAGGAGATGGGACCCATCAAAACTAATCCCTCTTTGTGTGTACGTTCCACTTTTGTTGTTTCTTCTAGTGGCTCCTGTCATTTCCCTCCCTCTCCCCCATTAAAGGCATGTCTCATCGTCCCCTTATTTCAGGGCCAGCATCCTTCTTTCCACTACAGCTTGTCCCCTTTCTGACTGCGGCTGCACTGCCACTCCATCCCAGCTCTGTGGGCTTCTGCGGAGCTCTACTGCCAACCACACACCGAGGACTGAGCTGCTACATCTTCCTAAATGCTTCCAGCAAAATAGTAGCTCACTACAAATGTTTCCAATGCTGTCTCTTGACTTATTTTCTTTGTGGCTATATGAAAAATCATGTAAGGAAGTGTTTATTTCATCATAGGATTTATCACATGGCATAGCAAAATGGGGAAGGTACATTCATTACAGCAATGTGCTGCCAAAAAATATATATATCTTTGCAGTTATCTGATGGCTGGGATGAGCAGTAGCTCTTTATTATGGGCTACATGCCTAGTGCCATTACTACAGGACAATGAGATCTACTAGAGGCAAGGAAGTTACCTGCGGTTAGGGTATGACTCTCAAATCAACTATCTCTTCATTTTCTCTGTTTCATTGGTCTTATTTTGTTTTCCCAATGGCTCATTCTGTGCATCTGTACTCTGCATTTCTTTAGAACTTAAGCAACTTGTTTCGGCTACCTCTTGTGCTGTTCTGAATTTTGTAGGATCCTATTTAAGCCCACAAAGGTCACTGTTCTTTCCCCAGGAGCTATGTATTCAAGTCCCATTAATATTAAATAAGATTTCAGGGAATACATTGAGGGAGAATAAACCTCTTAAACACCTCTTTCACCATACCTATTTTATTTCTTTGGCATTTCTCACCTCTTGAAGCTATTTTCTTATTTCCCTGTCTATACGAGCATAGACCACATCTCGCGCTTCTGACAAGTCTCCCTCCCTTCCCCTGTTAAGGACTCTCAGGGAAGCCAGGCACACGGCTCTTTGCACTGTTTTCTTTGTCACTTCCATTTAAGAGACACCATTTGCTTTCTCTCTAAACCCATTTCCATTCAGAGACCAAAACTACTTCTCCTCTGCTTTGCCCTGAAAAGGAGCATGTGCTTGCCTGAAGCCATACGATGTCCTAAGACCAACATAAAGACTCATTTATTTATTAGCCTTCTTCGAGCTCTAAAAAATAAAAAACTTATTTCTTACAGCATCTTTCAGCCTTAAGTACTTCACAAGTTATGTCTCTAGCACTGGCCGAGAAGTGCTGTGGGTTGTAGGGCTGGGCAGCCCTGCTGGAGTAGGTGCATTCTGGAAGGGCTTTCCCATGGAGTCTAGTCTCAGTCCTTAGGCAGCAATACTGACTTGTGACAACTCTTATGGCAGACAGAATGAGGAGTTAATATCCAGCTTCATGTGCAGTTTCCTTCTTGAAATGATAGCCTGAGATAGCAAGTGCCATTTCCACACATCTCCAAAATAATAAACAGCATTTCTGTACTCAGATGAACAATTTAGCTCCAGTCTCTGATTCAATTGTTTTTCCATCATCCAACAATGAACTGTTAAATGAGTTGAAAATCTATTCTGAGCTAAAGAAGTCTTTTCTGTAGTTCTAATTGCTAACAAAGGGAAACAGGATATCAAGACAGAGGAGGACAGAAGGTCACTTGCATGTAATTTAGTTTTTTAAAAAAACTGATCTGTTGTATATTAGCCATAGCTTAGAAATCTTAGAATGAAGGCACTTAACACTCAAGATTTTGAGGATGCTGCAATTTATCATATATGCCTTCTGTCTGTAAATAGCTACCAAAGATGTCTGTATGACTTCATAGTTTACAGTTACCTGGGTAGTATGCTGGTCACAATTTTTGGCTTTGGGTAACAAATTCAAGGTGTATCTAGCTTATTCATTACCATTTTTGCAATGATTGTTAGTAAATCTTGCCCATCTCGAGTGCTTGTGATATGAATCTGTAATTGCACAGGGCCAATTAACCTTTATTTCCCAGGTGAGCAAGGTAGCTGATAGTGTAGTGAAGGAGCGCTTACAGAAAGTATCCTTCCATCTGGAAAACTTACAGCAGGAGAGGATGAGAGAGGACAAGGACCCTATCATGAAAGGTAGCCCTTAAAAGGTGTGCACAATAGCAGGGCTGTGTGAGCTGTACACAGGGACTCCAGTAACAGCTCCTGTGTTCAGGGGAAAGTTACCACATTACTGTTTGCTTTTTACCCTTTCCCCCTGCCCTCCTGTTAACAGTGGCCTTGTGAGCACCACAAAGTGAGAGCTTTGGCTTGCGTTCGCTGTAAAACCGCACAGCTGTGTGCTGCAGGGCTGCTGCTGGCTGGTTGCTCTGCCGGCGGCGGCTCCTCTGCAGCAAACGGGGCACGGCAGCACCCGTGCACCTCAGCTGCTCGCACGTGCAGCGCAGCAGCTCACAGAAAATGGATGGTGGAAGTACCTTTCTGAGCCATCACCAGCATGCCAACACACTGGCTTGCCCCTGGCTGCTCCTCTTCCTCCTGAAGTCAAAAGATGCTCCAGCTATCAATGCCACAGTCTTCCTCTTTGGGCTTCATTGGTGTCCTTACTTTTTTTTCTAGGTCACCAGTGCTTTCTTTAGCTGTTGAGCAGGGCTGTGTAGCCAGTGATCTGGAAATGTCTCAGAATGAAACACACTCCCCTGGTCCTTCTCTGCAAGACAGTGCCATGGGTGGCAGCTCCTGCCCAGGGGAAGCTGCCTGAGGTGGGTGGCAGGGAGGGACCGCTCCTACGCAGCCCAGGGCTGAGGGTGAGGATAACATGAGAACCTGTTCAAACAGAGAAAAAGAAAGAGTGAGATAAGTTCTTGCCCTCCAGATCTCAGAAGAGTTTGAAAATGCAAATAATAAAGGCTCAGATCATAAGTGAACTTGAAAAGAAATTGGGTTTGTGTACTTTGAAAATTCACGGCCAATCTCACGCCTTTCTTACGAAGACCTGCTGGATTCACGCTTTTTGAGTCCTTCCTGCTGTTGGAATGGGTGATTTCCCTTTTGGTTTGTTCTCACCGCTGCTGACACCTCACACACATTCACTAACACTCGCAGACTCCTCTTGCACATCAGGAGGTAGAGGGGTTGGGTTTGTCCGAAAGTTATGCAGAGCCATGTCATGGCTGACCTGTGGCCGGTGTGAGGAGCTCAGCGTGGGGAGGAGACTTCCCCCGGCCCCGCAGGCGTAGGGCCCCTCGCAGCAGCACCGAGGGGCGAGCATATGGACCATTTCTTCTGTGCATCTGCACAGGCAGCGGCCCTCCCAAGGGAGCAACGCTGGGAGGAAATAAGATGACTTCTCCTCATTTACCAGGCTGGAACATGGGGGGATTATCCACAGCACCCAGGAGAGCCTTTAGTCAGTGCACTATTAAATAAAATGGAATCATTGTCAAAAATAGCACGGAGCATTTCTGTCCTGCCCACTGTGCTTCACAAGCACACACAGAGCTTCACTAACGCACCGTCAGCACGTACGGTAGCACGGCAAGCGTGGCATATGCAAGGAAGGCGTGAATACATTAAGGTTTTTGTGTTACCAGATCACCAACAGAGAGGCAGAAAGGGAAAGGGGCACCGTCAGGCAATGCCCCTGCCTGCAGCAACAAGAGGTGCTCAGCAGCTGCTGCCGCATCGGGCTGGACATACATTAACTCTCTAGCTCAGACCAGGAGCGTGCTTTTCAAGTGAATTGCCTGATTACCCCCTATTACTGTGTTCACGTTGGCAGTCTGGATGCCTCCCTGCTGGAGTGGTTGGGGACAAAGCCCCTGAAGCCTGTGTGGTGTCGGTGCTGGGTCAGGAGCACCCACAGCTCTGCCCTGCAGCTTGGCTCCTCCTGTAGGCACTGCTTACCAGGACGGCATGGCCTCCGTGCACCTCTGGGTGAGCCTAAGATGGGAAAACATATATTTATCCAAGGGGAAAATGATGAAGCAGGGATCATGGCAAGGAACAGGTATTAAATGGGTTGGAGGTCCCAGGGACTAAGGAAGCTCTTGGGGGCTCCATGTGCTGTAGTATGTTTAATGTAGTGAAACCATTATGTTATTTTTAGGTCCAGTTTTCACACGTGAGGTGCGAACACAGGCTTCGATTTGTTTTTAAAGGTGTGACTCTTCCTCCACAAGCTGTTCTAAATATGTGCCTCCATGTTTAACGTGCCAAAATAAATGTTCTGCCACATTCTGATTCTAGTTTGGATTTTCCTTCTGAGTTTTAAGCTAGTAACGCGCACAATGACAAATTTGATATCAGTGTTCAACACCATCAGATACATGATACTCCATGGCTAAGTTGCTTTGGTCATCTTTCTTTTTCCCTTCATTAAGTTATTGGCTCATTCATTGCTAAGAGAAATACAGAGAAAAGAAAGTCTCAGAAATAAAAATTCATTTCATTCCCTAATATGAACTGAAATCCGTGGCCAAAAGATTTTTTTTTTTTTAGGGAGAAGCTTATATTCCAATTAGATTTTTTTTAAAAGTCTGGTTTGTTTTTTTTAACAAGACTTCTGATCATGCTGGTAAAAGTCGAGCAAGTGTTCCTGACTTCATTTAAAGCCTCAGCTGCTCAGGTAGCCGCCAAATATAGCTGAGCTCTTACGAGAACAGCTTGCAGGATTCTAGTATTGTTTAATTTGAATACAAACTCTAGTCTAGGGTTTCATACCACAACTAGATTTAACGTAAGTGAGATTCTGATCTGGAGCCAACCTCCACATCTGACCCAGCTCCAAATATGTCAGAATCCCAAAATATATTTTAAGTATACCACATGACAGACTCCCAGAACATCATGAAAAGTTATATGATAAATATATCCAAATAGGAATGCTTTCATAAATAAATGAGTTCTTGTGCCATTGAGTCCTTCTGCCACGGTGTTGAGGATGCAGGGTCAGGTCCTTGTCCATTTGTGCAGAACAGGTTTGCATTGTGTTCATGAACTTGGAGCGCTCCAAAGCTTTGTGCGAAGAGTAGAACATTAATTGCAGGGATGAGAAAAAGAGCCAGACTTCTCAAATGCTACAGCCAGACAGCCCAGCATGTACAGAGGGGGTCCATGTTGAGCACTGCTGATCCTCGGGCCAAGTGCGAGGCACCCGTTTGTCTGAGAGATGTGATGCCAGGGGCTCCAGGGCACCTGTCCCTGGCCTTTGGTGCTCTCGGCAGGTGGTTACCAAGCAACATTGCAGCTTCGGACCGCGTTGTCCTCCCTGCTGCTGGATAGATGCATCAGTCACCGCTCCTGCTATTGGGAGGGAGAGAACAGGATTTTGGGGGAGGGTGGGAGGAAAGTAGACGTAAATGAAGGAGATTTATATATCCCCAGCCCTCTAGATTGCCGCAGATCAGCTGGCTGGTACTTAGAGATAGTCTTTGAGGACAATTCAGGAATCTGAATTCATTCATTTCACAGCAAATGAGATTACCGGGAAAGAGGAAAGATGCCAGATGCTTGCTCTCCTTGCAAAAGAGTAAATGCTCTTGCATGATTTTTTCAACTAGGTAATTGTAGCACCTGCCTTTGCTGAGTTGTGTAATGATGTAGCTCACCCTTACAGTGACCTTCAAAAAAAAAAAAAAAAAAAGAGGAAATAGCTTGTATGCAGAAATACCTATAACACATCTTGCAAGAAAAGACCGAAGAGCGCTTGCCTGCCGGCTATAGCGCATGTGAGGGGGTGGAGGCCTGGGACTTCTCCCTGGATTCTCACACCATTCCTCTTTTACAACCAAAGAAGGTGACTGGTTTCTGCTTTTTCTTAGTTATTTTTCCTACAGCTGTATTTGTAGCCTGAACAGTTCGGAGAGGAATTCAGTGCAGCACTTCATCCTGCTCACTGCCACAGCACCATGAATACTCACAAGAGAAGGAAGAGGGGCTGCCCAGGGGGAAAGCTGGTGGAAGCACAGTGCAGGGAGCCCTTGCTGCGCCCGCTCTGTCGGTATAGCCAGTATATACACCCAGCCTGCTGATCTCTGTTTTATGCTTCTACAGCAACACCTAGTCCTGGCCAGCAGTGCCAATTCCTCCTCTTGAGGAAGCATTTCTGCAGACCATGAGGGATGCAACACAAGGGGAAGGAGACGGAGTGGGGAGGATGTGCTCTCTTCACTAATACATCCATGTAGGACAAAGTGTAATTTAGCCCTTTGCTTCCTATCTAGTTGCCCTTAGCTGCAATGCAGCCAAACAAAGCCTAGTCTTTATTTGCTTTTCTGATTTCTCATTTATGTTATATACCTGTTCCTCAAAAGAGCTTCCTGAAATAGGCACACCGAGGGTGTCTGCATCTAGAAGCACTCACTTAAAGGAGTTACCTTGCTCGCAGGCTGAACGAGCTTCAGAAGGACCCTTTTAAAACTGTACCCTGCAAAAACTGGTGTAATTTATCCTCGTTAAAATTTATGTTTAAGCAAGCAAGGGAGCGTGATGAGCTATGTCTCGTTTCCACTCAGTTTCAATACTGGAAAATTTTTCTGCTCACAAAAAAGAGACCTGAATTCAGCAGACCCTATGCTTTGCATATTCTTGGCTGTGAGATCTGCTCACCCCCTGAAAGCGCTCAGCATCTCTCAGGGTGAGGACCTCAGGATGACATTCAGGGTGAATAAAGGTGGCTGAGGCTGCATCCAAGGGAGACCTCACCTGACGAGCGGGACCAGCAGCTGTGCCCGTGTTGCAATGCGGCTGCGCGACGGGGCGAGGGACACATCACATTCTTCTCCCTGCCACAGGCATTCCCGCAGAGGCAGGGAGGCTCAGGGGCTGCCAGCTGCTCGGCCCTTTGCTGCTGGAAGAATGTGGCTGAATGTGAAAACTTGTCACCAGGCTGAAGCCCTGATACACCTGTCCCTCCTGTCAGTCTCCTGTAGCAAAGTCTCACAGGGACTTAAAAAACTCAAGCCATAAAAGTGGGATTTAACTCGCCTTATTCTAGAATGCAATATGTAACATCCATGCTCCATATGTCCCATGATGGGAATGTCCTTTTAAACCGTGCTATGTAAACAAGACAGCAGCTGTGGAATGGCATGAGCCATCCCGCAGTAATTCAGACAAGAGTTAGGCAAAACTTTAGAGGAACATTCCTTTTTGTTAAATACCTATGCCCTCAGAAATGGGAAGAATGTGTGATGGGGATCAGTGTCATCTCCGTTTTTATTAAGTGGTGGAGCTGTGAGAAACCCGTTAGAAGGAGGAAAATGGCTCCTCCAGCAATGAGAACAGAGGAAACTATTTCCCTTTTTTGTGTTGTTAACAGTCATGCAGCTAGACTGGAAAGACAACACCTCGGGAAGCTCCCAGCACTCACCTTTTATAGGTCAGCAGTGTGGGAGCCCTGGAGGAACGTACTCTGGTAAATGTATGGAAACGGCTGGCTGCAGCTGAGTCAGTTGTTTCCTCCCTGGAGATAAATGTTTGTCTGTCTTCTTTTTCCCCCCATTTTCTTAAAATCTAAATTAGACTGCCATAACACAGAGAAATTTCCTGATACTTCCAGTGAAAGCATGTGTAACAAATGCAATAACAAGCACTGCTCAAAGCATCACTTTTTCTAATTGTTAGCTGAACTGAGAGGAAAAGGATTGTGGTTTTCTGGATGTTCCTTTGGTGGGCTTTTTTTACACATGAAAACAAATATACTGTTCTATATTAATCTCTGGTTAAAAAAAATGCTTTATTTAACTATAAATCAAACATCTTGGCTGTTCCCCATCACCCTTTCTTTTATTAAACTTAGATAAATTGCAACTAAGCATCTTCAAATTGCAGGTCAAGGTGCTTGACCACTTTTTAAAAAGGAGCCCAATGGTTTGATTAATTTGATTTTAACCTGAAAATAATTACTTCTACCAAACTTTCATTATTGGTTAATAAAACTTCTGTCATTACAATTTTCTCCTGTTCCAGTTACAATCTATGTACTGACTTTTGTAACAGACACTAAGATTTAATATCCTCCTAGGCAAATATTGACCAAGACAAGAGGTCAATATTAACCTGTCAAATCAATAAATCCAAACATTCACATTGGCAGTAGTTAATCTGCTTATACTTATTAAAAAAAAAAAAAAAAAAAACCAACACCACAACAACAAAAACAACCCAAGAGACAAGATTATCAACGAAGTTCAGAAACATACTTATTTAGCACACAATTTACAAAATGAGAAACAAGTGTTTACTTGGAACATGGAAATTAAAAGTTAAGATCATCATAAATCTTACCTCCTTTGACCTAACCAGAAACTAGGAATCATCATCACACACACATTTTTCACTTGGCTGTTTAAAAGCTGTGTTTGACTAAGGCAGCTTGTAATTTTAGTGCCTGAGTGCAGGCCTCCAGGGTCAAAAGTGAGAACTAGGTGCACTCTCTTCCAAATACCTGCTCTGCTAAATACCCTGGCTACACTCACTTGCATCGAGACACTGGTAGCTCTGGGGAAAAAAAAAACAAAAACAACAAAAAAAAAACCTCTTGGGGAGAGGAGGAAAGATTTTATTAGAGCAATTTCTTCAAAGCTCTCAGTAGGAAGCCAAAATCTGCATTTGTGAAGGTTTTCAGCAAGGAAACAAGTACAAGGTGTCCATCCTAAAGAGCTTGCCATCTGTGGTTATGGAGCAGTAAGACTTCCTGGCAATGGTTCCAGTTTTCCCTAAAGTCTGTTATTTATGATGGCCTTGCGATAAAAAGTTAGTATCCTGTCTGACTTGCAGAGAAGTGGGCATACACGTCATCAAGCTTTCAGAGAGGATTTTGAAAAGAATTTCCAACTTACTGCATTAATAACCCTGTGTTTGAAAGAGGTACAGTGCAGAAGCTGAGAGCGGAGGGGAACGGTCTTCTTTCTCCTCTGCAAAGCACATCCTTGAACAGAATACTTAAGATCTCTGGACCCTTTCTATTTATTTTTAGATCTCAACCAACATCTTGGCTATGGATTATCTGTGAGCTGGAAGTGCAAATCGCCATGCAAATGAGTACACCAAGGACCCTTATTAATAGAAAGGCAACAAAGACTCTTCAGGAAAAGAGAGGGGTAGCAGACAAGGAGAAAAGGTTCCCATGGGTCAGCTGTGGGGTTAGCAGAGAGAATTCAAGGCTTGGAGCTGAACCATCAACAGCCTCTCTCCTTTCTCACAATGGGGCATTGTTCAAGCATCTCGGTGGTGTCCTCTATTAATAATGGTGTATTCTCTTTGAGTAGCCTGCCCTAGAAACAGTATGGATTACACATCAAGTCCCACATACTTTAGCAAGGGAAAAAGAGAGAAAGCATAGAAAAGCTAGGCTTGCTCTTGCATTCCTTCACTGTTGAGGGCAAAGGAGTAGCACAAAGCATGTAGGAAAATATTCTTAAGAAGGTGTGTAATCCAGTTGTGAAAAGGGGAGGGAAAACACAACTGTAACACTACCAGTTTGATCCCAGCTTTCAACATTGGGATCATGGTTGTATTCTCTGCCCTTCATGTTAATGCAGCTGAAGTGGAAGAGGTTTGCAGAGCACCATTTATTTCAGTTGTCAGCTGTAATCACGATCACCATCACTTGTGCTGTGGCTGTGCCGCTGTGTAATGGGAGAGGGGTCCCCCGTTCTGCCAGACCTTGATGAAGTATAAAAGACATTGATCCTCTCCCGAACAGCTTGCCATCCAACCAACAGGCAACAATCCTGAGCAACATAAAAGCAAGAAGTGAGGTGGAGGAGGTGCTAAAGGGAAGTTTATGGCATTTCTGGGTTACAATGAGTGGCTTTATACCCAGCCAAAGGTGTCCCAACAATTTAGAAGTGTTGAGCTTATTGTAAAATGAGTAATTAAATTATAACAGCTCTGCTCAGGCACAGTTCCATGTGGTCCCCTGAGCATGTTGATCTCTGAATATGGGGTAAGTCAGCGAGTTCATGCTTAGGTTGCATTAAGACCTTGCTTTTCTCACACAGCTCTAATCCAAGCCAGCTACAAAGAGATGCAGGGGAGGCAGGGGAAGATAAAGTCGGTTGTGGAGGATGGAAGAGGATGGCTATAGAGGGAACAGCAGCAGCAGTTGGAAATATGGCAGTGGGTGTAAGTTGAGGCATCCACATTTTCCAGCAGCCAAGCCAGACCTCAGAGGCCACTGGCACCGCACGTGAGAGCAGCTGCAGGAACTAAGGTTTGCCCCGTTGGTAGTGTGTAACAAATGACTCTCAAAAACGAAAAGGGAGATGCATCGGCAAGCATATTCAGAAATTAGGCGCTTGAGGAAAAGCAGCATTACAAGACATGCAAGCTAAGTAGGTGGATAGACGGTGGGCTTGTCTACAGGGGAAATTTAGTACAGACTGAGCTAAGGTGTGAATTTATACAGCCCTGGCTACTTTGCACTAGCTTCCTGTGTGGATAGCCTTAATCTGTACTAAGAATGTTTTTGTGAGCACAATGACACATTTACTACAGGAGTTAATGCAGAGCAGCTAATGCGCTGCAAATTCACACCCCGGTGAACACCGTCCTGCTGATTACACAGGAGCGCTGCTTCAGCAAGGGGCACTTCAAGCAACATACAGTCAGGGAAAGCATTTCCAAATGCTGGTGTCTTTTATTGGGGCAGGGCAGCCTGTGCAGCCTCGTGTACAGAAATGGTTAACACAGATTGAACAGGGATGCTTGTGAAACAAATAGATCTGGATTTCTTGAAAAAGTTGGGAGGGTATCCTAAAAGAAAAACACTTTTTTCTGAGGTGTCCTAGAACTATGTTGCATTATCAAATACCTTTTTGAATATAAGCATGCTAATATGCTTTATGTGTCCTATTGATACGACTTCATCTCATGAGGTGCAAAAGTTTATTTACCTCTTTGTTGGAAATGGTGAAACTGAAATAGAAGTGAAATGAGGTACCTGAGATCACATCTGGAAAGGGACTCCTGATCTCCTGATACTAAGTCCTGGTCTTAGGGAGTGTGACTATAATAAACCACAATTTTTTTGTCTCTGTGAAGGAAAGAAAGAACCGAGACTTTGGTTCAGCTATGAATCTGGATCTAAATTTTGTAGCTGAGGCACTGCGATATATGATGAACCTAGTAAAAACAGTGCTTGCTGGAATGCATCAAAAATAACACTTTAAAGAAAGAGGCTTTTAACAAATCACAGTCACTTCTGAAAAAAATGTTCGCTTTAATCCTACTGACGTTGCTGCAACCCTTAATCCTGGAATTGTCTCGCTTACTTGAGTACATCTGGGGGGAGAACAATCTGGTTCTATAGAAAAAAAACATACTCTTTTTATGAGTGATAGGTTAAGCATGTAAAGACTGTCCTTACCATAACGACAGGAGTGATGCTCTATGAAGAACACTAATGCATCCATACTCATTCCATCAAGGAGGGCATGTCACTTTTATTATTGAAAGCTGCTGATGTGAATAACACAGAAAGGTTTCTCAACATTTCCTGTTTTGCTGAATAGTATGTCACATTGTCACATCACACTGTTATATGATCTGGTAATGAAACACCATAATGTACTTGTGTGTGGAAACAGACTTAAGGATATGGAGAGTACATTAGCCTTCAATTATCTGGCCTTGGATGGCCTAAATCTCAACCTTCTGGATGCTTTCATGTCTTGCGTAAATGCAAAAAGTAGCATTTAGAACTGACAACCAGCACTGGCTGCAGGAATGTAACATCTTCTGTGAAGGTAGACAAAAAAGTGTGTGGCTGTACATGGAAATATTGGGTAACTATCTAGAGACATCCCACTTGCTCTGTCTGATTTTACCCTTACTGTTTTACAAATAAACAAGCTTCCATAAACACACAGCAATGTTGTGCTACGCTGCACTTACATAAAGAAGCTGCAGTGTGCAGCTTTGCAGGGATGAAGCTGTTTTATAAGTGGATGCACCAATAGGAAACATCTGTCCCTTAGTTATGGGCATGATTTAAGCCACTGAAGTGTCAATTCTTTACTCTTTCCTCTCCCCTCTCTTCTAGTGGCCTATTCTACAGTTTGCCAACTATTTACAGCCTATTCCAAATCTTCTCTTATTTACAGGCCTGAAATTAGCCATGATACTACTCGATATGCTGACACTTCTGGTGCTTAGCATCTAAGGAGATGTCTGCTGATTGCCTTCCAGCTCAGAGAAGATTTCTCAGAATTCTGAGGCAGCCAGTTCACTCAGGCAGGGGATGGCTCTGTGTTACCATATCCCATCTGCAATGCTATCATTACATGGTTGAATTGTAGTTTCCATTGTAAGCCTCATTTTCCGGCATTTGTAGCTCATCCGTAACTGGCCATTAAGGTTGTCAGCCCAGCAATGAACATCATTCTAAGACTTTGTTAGCAAATTGGCTTAGTTTGCTTTTTTTTTCTTTAAGAGCTGAAGTCTAAAAATAGATTTTAGATGTGGGCTGTGAAAATCTCAACAGATCGCAATGCCCTCACCGAAATATCATGGGTACTTTGACGCACACTCGCAGCAAGCAGAGCAGCACAGACTGAAACATGGAACTTGAATTAAGGCTAATTTAATATCTTTCTGCACCTTGTGTGCCACACCGCTCCATTCCTGGCCTTCCAGCTCTGATTAGCGACTCTGTCTATATTTACCTTTCCCACACCAGCCCCGTTTGGTCTGCATGCTGGGCTTGATCTTGTAGAGTCTTCATTTAGTTTGGTTTTGTTCAATTTCAAAGGCAGAAAAGAGCACTGCTAAAAGCTCTCTACACCTCCAAGGAATGTAAAATAAATTCCACGCTTAGACGATAGTTCAGAGCATTATGATTATTTACAGTTGTGAGTTTCACCCTCCCTCTGCTACCAAACTATGTTGGCTTGCTCATCTGTGTCTCTACAGGGCAAAAGCGGAGAATCACTCTCATCGGAAGGATCGCAAGGAGGAGGTACTTTCTGTCCTAGTTAACAAGGCTGAAGGAAGAACAGTGCTTATTCTCTTGTGGAAGAATGTCCTCAGCTTTCAGGATCCCTAAAGCTTTGTGAAACCTGGGTACAAAAAATGCAAACCATTTTTTTGATGCATTTTGCCTCTGCTCTGGCTCTGGGACCCTCTCTTTTTCCTGCAGCTCTCAGACTGTGTCTTCAGATGGATTTCTCAAAATGCTCAATTCATTGCTGAACGTCTGTAGTGTGGAAGGGTCAACTCATTCCCTCCTGAGTGTGCCTAAGCTTCTCTGCAGCCATAGAATTTCTCTTTCAGATAACATGGTTGTGGCAAGCTGTCCACCATGCTACTGAAAAAGGCTTGCACCCTCCCTTGATTTAATTCTGTGTCATTGTCTGACTGTTGGCTTATAAACCCTTTGGAGTTAGGACCTGCTTTTGGTTTCCTTGCAAAATGCTGTGAACCCTTGTGATGAAGCCAGGCAAGTGGCGAAGAGTGTGACAAATGAATAGCCTTGCCAATTGCCTTTGAAAACCAAAATTCAAGTAGAATTCCACTACTGGATTGTTACCTGTTATACTACTTTCAAAGCTGATGAACACAGTAGGAAACCTAGTGAAAATGCAAGACTGCTGTAATATTCTAATACATCACTAATAGGGAGTTTGTGTAATCATATTCCTCCTCTTCCCAACAGTTTGCAGTTTTCCAGTTTATTAACATGATACACAATTCCCAATGCCATCCAAAAAGTTTGTTGCCCCTCAAATCCTCTATCCCTTTGTCAAAAGTTGCTGTCCCAATGCCAGAGATGGCGTAGCAGGCAACACATCAGCTCCACTGACACCACAGTGCACAACCCAATATATCAACTTAAAGCACCGTTGATTTTAGTTTATGTTAAAATACTGAGCAATGCACTGCTGCTGAGGAGCCAGTACATCTCCCGCTCCATCATTTCTGCTACAGGAGCAGTAACCTTAAAAAATGTGCAGGACAGCCAGCTGAGGCAGCTAGGATTTAGATGCCACTGCCAAATCTGACAGGGATCGCAAACCAGAGCCCTCAGTTTCACCTACATTATTGACTCATGCTGTATTAACTCATTCCTATCAGCTTTTACTACTTTGGCTAACGTATGTGGATATCGTATTGCCTGTTGCCTAGCCAAGCTTGCTTCAGACCGCAACTGGAGAGAATTCAGAGAAAAGCAACGCAATGCGTTTGCCACTAACTTGTCCGGCAATGACATACCCAGGAACTGGGCACAGTTAGTCCAGGATCCTGCAGAGAGAGCCACTGCCGCCTCCCTGCCCCACATGCATAAGTAAATCACATTTCCTTAAGTAAACTCAAATACACAGCAGAAAACTGAAACTTTCCCCCAAGTCTCTCTTTTGCTTGTTCAGTTTCTGAACTCCTAAGTTTTATTTCTTTTTGAATGTCACTGCTAATGTAAAGGAAATTAAATATCAACATTTCTTTCAGCACTTTTTAATCATATGCTTTGTGGCTAGAACTTATGCTGTTAGTAAATGCATGTTAAACCTTGAGAAGATTACAGTGCAGCCCTGGGACTTCAAGAAACTACAGCAAAATAACCAGTCATTGTCCCACTACTGTGTTACAGCTACCTACAGTGTTAGGAAACAGAAAATTAATATTGATGAATGTGTTCCTCTGATTTACTCTCAATGCAAGAATGAGCTAACAAATTGAAACCTAAATTAATTTTGACAGGAGTTAAAATTATTCCATCCAAATTCATATCTAAAGATGGGAAAAGTAATCTCTTAGAAAGAAAGCAAAACACAGTATCTCTAAACCCATCTCTTTCCTAGCTTCACAAAACAAACATAGACCTGCCCTAAGTGAGCCCAGCTCCCTGAAAATAAGAAAAAGGTAACTCCTTCTAACAGTTCTACAGTTTCAGTGTATTTTGGTCTTGCCTAAATTTAAAATTGTACAGACAGTAACCATTTTTTAAGGGGAAATTGTAGGGAATGTGAATAGAAATGCCTCAAAGAGAGCAACTACCTATACCAGAAAATGACGCAATAACCTACTAATAATGTGTTCTTGAACCCAACAGTGACCAGTATTCGAAATACTTCTCCAGACACATTTTATTCAGGGACCTTTTGGTATTTGGAGCAAATCTTTGGAGCAAGGCTCTCCAATAAGCTATAGCCAACTGTGAATTTAAAACACTGCCTCAGCCCAATGTGACGGCTGTCTTGACATGTTTGTGCCTTGATAGTTTACCCCCTGCTTCTTGCACCTCTCTTCATTATGAGCCAATACAGCTTCCTCTTATTCTTCCATAACCTCTGGACTGATGAGTTTGTGTTCTGCTCAAACACCAGCTGATGATTTAACAAACTGGGAGACCACCACAGACTTACCAAGACAGCAAAAACCACTACCCAGCAGAATGCCTTCCCTTCCTTTTATGCTGCTGTCCTATGGGCATGTGCACCTGAGCCACCTTAGCAGAAACGCTTTACACTGGGATGTGCCCTCCTGCAAACATTGTTGTCTGTTTTCTGCATGTGGACTGGCAAGAGTGGTGGGAACCTGCAACATGCAGCACAATATCGGAGCTGAAATAAACAGTGACAAAAATGGGTTTGCTACTTGTAACTAGGGTGTAAATCAGTAGAAAATCAAAGATGCACATGATAAATTCTGATTTGATATTTTGTGGATGCAAAAGACACCAAAATGTATTCTTACTTAATCAGAGGCCAGAAGAATGGTAAAAAGCAACTAACAAGAGAAGTTGTACATGTGTCTGGAAGACTAATTTATTTGAAGGCAATATCTTACCTGATTTTCTTGTTAAACTCACCTATCCTTACAGCACAAAGTTATTATTTTTTCACATGCATTACTGCAAAAATATTTAGTGCAAATAACACTGCTTTCCCACTTACATCTATTTTTTTAAGCATTTTGCACCTGAGGTGCAATTTCTATCAGTACTGAAACTAATTCCTCACATCCTAGTAGTGAATTCTTTTCTGGCTGTGAGTGTTTATGTTAGCACTAGAGCCTCATGGAGTATAATGTATGAATATGGACCATACTGATGCTAAACTCCATTTACATGGGACTTATAGGTTTCTTTGTATACCTGCTTGTTCTCATTAGTTGTGACTTCAGTGTCAGCATCAAATGCCAGTCATCTCTCAACCTTTCCATCACAGGATCCTTTTAATACAGACTGCCCATCCAGCAATAAAGGAGAGACCACGTAATTCCTCCCAACACTTAATGCTAATGCCTCTGTGTGATACTTATCAAAAAGCAAACAGTCCACCCTGTTCTAAACCTGGTGGAAGGCTGAGTTTACATTTGTATTTCAGGATATAATCTACAAAACCTAGCACCATTTAACAAAATGGTAAAACTTTTCCTGGCCCCTGGGAAACTAATATTTGTACATTCCCAACACTGATCCACAAGAAGAGTCCCAAAACAGAGGAGCTCAAGGCCAGCTGGTTAGTTTTACTGAGGTTTGATTCCTGGAAAAGTAGCACATGTCACCTCCACAGCTGGGGACTGAGGCAGTGAACTGCAGTTGCCCCCTGGGAGACCTGTGGGCAATAAATACAGATTTCCCATGTGGCAGTCTGAGACCTCAGTGAGGTCTGGGCAAACTGCACTTAAAATCCTCACCCACGGCAGAGTGTCCCATTTGAGTACCCCTGCTCTAAAGCATCAGAAACATCTGTACTAAAAGCCACTCTGTGAGTTTTCTAGGGGATTCAGTGCTCCTCTGTCTTCCATAAAAGAAGGTGAGTGGTTCCCAGCTGTAACTCGGAAGTCTAAATATCCTCTAAAAGCAGATTTTTATTTCCATTGCAACTGAGATACACCGTCTTCCCACTTCTCTGTGCAGGGCCAAAACTTATGTTACGAATTCATTGCGAATAGCTTTGCCTAGCATAGCCTTGCCTATCCTGCATGATAAAGAATCCAAGAAATAGTGCTCAGAGATGGTGGAAGTTACTTACTTTCAAGAAAAAGGTTATAAACAAGCTGTATGCTATCTGCAACACCTTATTTCCTCTTTCACAGTTGAATCCTTCCTCATGAGAAAAAGGAGAGGGGACTTTGCTACCATATTTGTGCTGAAGCTACAATAAATCCAACAGGATATTCTACTCAAGGGAGAGATCCAGGGGAGAATGATATAAATTGCCAGCAAAAGCAGAACTATTTCAGGGTGGTCTACTGAAAACTAACTTCTCTGCTTGTTGATTATGTTGTTGATGGTTGGCCAAGATTTTTTTCAGAAGCACCTAAAGTTAGCTCAAAAGGTCATACTTGGGAACATGAATAAAAGGCCCAAATCACACACATTCTGTCCTGCAGCAGATCAGCCACTGGTTGAATTATGAAGGAAACATATTACTTATTCATCTTCCTAAACATTTAAAAAATCTTCACCTTTGATTTTCAATGAACTGTGATGCAGCCTCTGTCTAATCAACAGTTCTTAATCTATTCTGCTGAGAAAAGAAGTAAAAACTCTGTATACATGAGACTGTAAAAGGCATAAAAATGAAGAGCGAGATGAAGCTCGTTTCCCCAGAATGGCCAATTCAAGAGCAAGCTGCCAACATTCCCACTTTCTAGATGCCAGCCTGCCAAAATAGAAGAACTCTTTCAAGCCTTCCTAAAAACCCTAGCGTGGAGGATATTAGCTTCGCTTTGTGGTATCATGTTTTTGAGGGACCTCGCCAGGAAGCAAGTGTACGGAATTAGATAGCGAAGGAGAGAACGAAGGATCTGAAACACAAGTGGTGGGATCACAGTGGGGTAGCACTGAAGAAGCTGGCGCAGACCCAGCGAGCTGTTTGTGGTAATAGAGGAGAGAATTACTACAAACCCTCATCCTCATTCCACGAGAGCAGTTGGTAGCTGTTAACTACATGCAGACTATAAAAGGAGAATGAGAACCGGCCACCTTCAGCCAGAAGAAGAATGAATAAAATGCATTAGGTCTTTTACATATGAAGAATCAGAAACCTATACAAATAAACTATTTCTGCAACAAGGCACAGTGCCAGCAGCAACAGTCTGAACTACTCGTCTGCTCTGACAGCAATGAGAAATGGCAGCTACTCAGAAGACATCACCTTAAAATAATAACAGCAAAAAGCACCCCAAATCTGCATATGGAGCTCACTGTCTGGCTTTTTTAGGAACAGAAATATTTTGGCCATAGATAGATTAGTTTCTGAGCTTGGCTTTTGAGTAATTGAAGGAATCAGGCAGTGATTTAAGAGGAGCGGATCACCCAAAGTCCATACACAGCTTGGCTGCGTTAGCAGAGCTTACTGCTCTTATCTCATCTCAATTTTAAAAAGACTAATCATCAACACAGCAGGGTACATGCAGGAAACCAAAAGGTCCAATTCCGCAGTTCTCCTGTTTGCATAAGCCTGCAGTAAGTCACTTGGGTGAGTGGTCAGTAGAAAACTGATAGGAGACAAGGATCTGACCCCCATCTGGAGAGTCTCAAGGCTCTTAAAGGACAGAGATGCAGGGCTTTCATTAATGTTAAAAGTGTTTGTAAGACCAGATTCTCCCTTTTCCTGTGAAAGTGTGTTTAGATAGATCTGTGTATTAAAAATAGATAAAAGACCCCCTATAAATTCATACACACTGAGCTGAACTTTGTGGTGGGGTGCAGTAGCAGTAAACAGTGGAGAACGGGAGAGCCAGGAAGAATGGATTTGATCAGAGCCTCCAGTTAACTGTTGTTATTCCTTCCTTCCTCTTACATTTTATTTCATTGCTTCAATCTGACTGTCTATTATTTTTCTGCAAATTAATCCACTAGGGAAAAAAAAAACAGGTTGAAGTAGCGCTGGCATTATCCTATGAGACAAAGGAAAAGTGTCCAAAGTCAGCTCCAAGTAGCTCCTGATTGCTCTGATGAGCACTGAAAACACCATAATCCGCACATTGAAGGGGTTTCCATTTCTTCAGTGCTAGCTTTGAAATTGAATTCATACAAAAAGCTTCATATAGTAGCAAGAAGGGCAGCGTTGGCATCAACCACTATCTTTAGTTTCCTTCTCACCCTCTGTGGCTGTAGAATGGTTAATCAAGATTCTTGTCCAGCTGAGTATGTCTCCCATTTTGATACTCCTAAAAGCACTGTTAATCTTCCTTCCACAGGAGGGCACACATTTAAGATTAACTTTTGCAAGAATTCACTGTGAAATGCTCACAAGCAGCCAAGGGACTTTTCAGGCTTGACACTTGCAGATCAAATATCCTATGATTTGCTTGGTGAGACTGTTCTGAATGTTGTCCTGTCATTTATGGATCAAGTCTAAACATTTCATCATAACCTCTCACGTGCAAATCTCCCACCACTTCCTCCTTCAAATCCCTCCTTAAACGCGTTTCCTTTGAAAGGCTTCCAATGTTCCTCTGCTCACCAATAACATCTGCACCCACTTTATGGTAAACTAATATCAGTGACTTGTGCCTAAAGTAGACTTTGTGCTGCCCGTAGCAGGGCCTAGTCTTCCATCTGTTTGCAAAGCACATACATATCTTAAGATCATCCCCTTCCTTCCCCAAAAAAAACCAACCAGAAACTGATATAACCCAGGATCAACTGTTGATGGCAGACCCTCTGGCTGGGTCCTGCCAGTGAAACGGCTGAAGAAAACAGCACAATCTTCCAACCAGCTTCTTAGAGAAAGAAAAAAAAAAAGGAAATATTTCTATTGCACATAGGAATGCTTGGAAGCCCCACAAGTACACTTCTCACACAAGGAACATTTGCAAGCCTTACAGAATAGAAATAGCAAAAACTAAACTATTTCTCATTATGCTCCCTGTCCTACAAGACATACTTTTCCTGGAAGCTTAGGGCTTATCAGCATAGGCTTTCTGATCAATAACAAGTTTTTCAGCTTACCCAATTAAATTTAAGCAGTTACTTTATCCTTTCAGTGTATATTTATCTCCCTGTCTTCTCCCTGTAAAGTCCCACAGAATTACAGATGGCTTATTGGCAAGGCTGACCTGGAATTGTGCCGTAACACCTGATTATCACTGACCCACGCAAATATATCAAATGTATCAAGCAGTGCACATGTCCCCCTCACCACATTAATTTCCCTCTTCCTTGGGACTTCAGACGCCCCACTCCCCACATCCCACTCCTGCCTCTGGTGCTGCCGGTTTTGCTGTGGACCGATCCCTTGCTCCCCGCTGCTGCAGCCACCAGCCATGCCGGCCTTCAGCAGCAGCAACAAGTGAGATCTAGTCACAAAAGTCACAGCAGCAGCAATGGAAACTGCATGGAGGCAGTGGCTGAGGAGCATGTTTTCCCTAAAATGGTACCTTAAAGAATATACATTTGCTTTAGGAGGCCAATATTGTTATATCCATGAGGGGGGGCCATAAACGCACCACGAGTTGAGTGTGACTGGGAATCAAGCTACTTATTTACACACTATTCTGGACTTTTAATTCAATTTATTTAGATACCTAAATAAATGGCCTCTTTTTCTGCAAGGCTGAGAACTGCCTTTACTAAATATGGAAATAGGGTATCTAAAAATAAACACACAAATATGAAGACGTTAGCTTTATTCTATAAAATGGGAGCAAGAGAACTGCAGCAACTTACATGTCCAAAATACTTCTTAAAAGTATCCCTTCTCCCATCCACCCCTCAAAGAGCCCTGAGCAAAACTAAACAAAACAAAAAAGCCTCCACAAAAATTCACAGAGTTGAGTGAACATGTCAAGAAAGGCACAGAGAAAAGATTGCTAGGGATAAGTGGACTCCCTGTGGATGAATAGCCATTTATGTTGCCAAAGGACAATACAAATTTGACATTGTTTTTCTGATTTTCACATTCTTCGTTTTATGGCAGCAATCATCATAAGCCAGCAGAAGACAATACTATCTAATGGCAAATGAATCACGCAAGCACTCACAGTGTCCCCAGCCATTGGAGAGGGGGACAAAGCTCCACAGCAGCTGGAGTTCTGCTAGGGCGACAAGCAAATCTAAACACATAAATGGAGTTTTCAGTTAATCTTCCTACTTTTGGAAGTCCTTCAACACAGCTCCACCAAAGCTTTTCCAACACCTTCATTTCAAACTGGAATCACCATTAAACCTATCGGGTTTCTGCCCAGACACAGAAAATCCCCTTACTTGAATTCTCAGGTGTATTTCTAATTTCTCTGTTTAATCACATCCCTGAATTTTAATTTCATTTTATCCTGGAAGTTTTTTTGTTATATGTTTAAGTCATATGATTGAGCAGGGTAAACCCTTCCACATACAGAAACACAAACCCTTTTTGTTACCCAAATCCCAGAAGTCAATATTTTAGATCACAGAAGTAAATTCCTGGGTTAGTAATTCATATCAAACTAAAAGGCAATGGCTTTTTTAAAGTGCTAAAGTAGTCCTCCCAAATTACTGCAAACTGTGAGTTACTGTTTCACTCAACACAACAGTCTTGTACATATTTCTGTCTCAAATTTCCCCTCTAAATGCCTACAAAAAATGTGCCATGGCTCAGCCTGGTTTGAAGTATTTCTTCCTTCCTTTTTGTCTCGCCTAGCACAGTGGATTCTGCATACAGCAGCATCTCCTAGTGGCCACACTGCCTCTGCTCAGTGGGAAAGGCAGGGAACAGGAGAATTTTTGTTCCCCACCGTTTCATTACGTTTCCACGTGCTTGTAAAAGGAATCAGCTGGGATCAGGTACTGGTACTAATACTGCACAGCGGCATCTACCTTTTTTTGAAGTGAGGGCTGGCACCTGAGTTACAGAAGGATCTGGCAATATGAAGGTTGTCGTTCTTCCCACCAGCTGCTGAGAGAGGTGGGGTGGGCTTTGCCAAATGGCCCTGTCTGAGGGTCCTTTGTGGGAAGAGTTTCTCCAGGGCTTGAATCAGATAACAGGTCTAATTTTGCGCTAAATTATACCAGTGTAATGCTACTGACTTCCTGACTTTTATCAGCTTAAATGAAAAAGGTGTCTAGCTTTCCGAGCAGTTCATAATGAAGAATCTATTCTGTGCTTTATCTGGAACAAGAAAAGTGCTCGCATGAAGTTATAGAAGTACTGTGGATAGTTTCCAGATAGGCAACAATTTACAAAGAATTGGGGTAATGCTTCAGTACTTTCTGTAGAAAGGTTAAAGGGATGCCTAGGATTTCAATATGCTAAATGCAGCAGAGAGATGATAGACATGGTTAACATTTCAGCTCTAATCTGTAGCTAGCAGGCTGAGCTGGGCTCATCAGTGTGCACAGAACCAAGTACAGTGTTTTCAGCACTCACAGGACAGGCGTAATCCTCTGAACC
>NW_010137991.1:33179-41753 GCF_000699245.1 Pterocles gutturalis
ACTGCATTCCCTGTGGCCGTTGCCACTGCTGGGCACAGCAAAACAAGCCCGCAGTCAAGGGACGGTCGTTATTCAGGGCAGCTTAAGCACTTGCTTAGCTCCTCTTGAAGTCAAGATTAAATGTCAGGCACACGTTTTGGGACTTTCCAAATCAAGTCAAGTCCATTATTTGGAAAGGAACTTGCCTACTGAATTCATCCCTAATCCTCGTCATTATATCCATGCTTACATCACCCCAATCTGCCACTGTTTGGAGCTTCAGCACTGTTTTCTTTGAAGCCTGCTGAAGAACGCTTAAACAGACCAAGAATTCAATCTCCAGCAGTAAAATAAGAAGCAAAGAAGTAACACTGAACTCATGCAGGAGTGTGCTCTCACACGGTTTCCTGTCCTCTGCATGGATAATCAGAGTACTTCTTTTTTTGTTTCATATGGGTTTTGATCTCTGCTCCAATATAATTACTCTGGCAAGGGAAATGTCATACAGCAGTAACAAAACCAGCATTATTTATTTATTGAGCACTCTCTGTGTGATTGACATTTACAATACCCAAAGGGAGACACAGGCCTTGTATCAAGCGTTTTGCAGCCTGGAAAACAACACAGTTAGACTCATTGGCCAGACTATCAGAGCCAAATATGTGAACCTCAAACAATTCAGCATTTACATTTAAATGTTGCTTTTTTTGCTGGATTGATATAGAGGGGCTTAGCAAATGAGTGGTATTTGGGGATAAATGTAGACTATTTCTACTGCAAAGTACAAAAGGCAGAGAAAATGCTATTTTCATTGCACTCAGAAGGACTAAGTACACTGGAAGAACCAGGGGATTGACTCTTCAAGAGGACTGAATGCTGGTGCTTCTTAATAGGTAGAATTTTTTTAAAAAAATCCTTAAAATAACTGCATATCTCTTCAGTTCGAAGTAAGAATTAGAGATGTGTTAAGTGTTGATGTGATCTTGAAGCCTACGACTCACAGCACTCTTCCTCTTTGTCCTCTCCACCTCTCTCCCTGCCAAAACTCCTCTGCTAACCTGTAATGTATTCTCCAGGCAGGAAAATCCCATCTAAGTCTAAACTGATTCTCTTCTTTTTCCTCAAAGCCCAAAGAAGGTACTGCAGCACAAAGGGAACTGGATTATCTCTGGGGGCTTTACGAAGTGTGGAAGCTGCTGCAGAGCTTGCGGAGGAATCAGTTATCTCTGAAGTATTGTGCAATCTGTCCAACTAAGCAACTAAAAGCCCCTACATACTACTATTAACCAATATCACTGGTGATGTTTCTTCAGTTCAAATATTATTTCAAATATGCGACCTACTTATTCTCTTGTTGTTTGATTGCCAGAAATGCTGACATATAGCACACTGCTTCTGACATGCTAGACAATAATGAAAGGAAAAAAAAAATCAGTAAATCCCACATTTTTTTAAATCCTGAAAATAAATTACCAACTTTAATTTTTTTTTAATTTAATATTATTCCTTGCCATTTGTTGAAAATCAGTGCTTTCCCTAATTTAAATCTGAAGGACAAGCGACATCCACACATTAAATGTGAATTCTGGGGATAGATTCATGTCCAAAGTCAGCAGAATGCTTCTTGGTTACGGCTCCTGCAGCTGGGAAATGTGCATGCCTGCGGCTAGTCTCAGAGGGCAATTTATTTATGGTCTCCCCTGTGCTTGACCAGCTTTCTTCGTGAATGTGTTTACTTGGGGAATAGTAAAATAAAATCTTTGAGCACAGGCTTCTCGGCTGCTCATAGGTCTCCAAGGAGACAGGAAAAGAGGTTCCTCGTTTCTCTGCTTTCTCCACCCAGTATGTATATAAAGGTTTTAGTCCTGTGACACAACCCTGGCGTATAAAAAGCAAACACTGTGCATCAAGAGCAACAGAAGTCACCACAGCTATAGGAAGTTAACAGCATGACATTTTGGACAGGAAGGCTAAGTTTAACCTCACTTGCCCTGTTCAAGTCTAGCCTAGAGCTGTAAAGAAAATAGCTGGAAAGAAAAAACACTGTGGCATGACAGTGTTCGCTGCGTCCGGAACAACTCCAGGCTCTCAGGGGTGAATGTGTGAGTGTTCCCAGTTTCAGAGACCTCAGATCACATCAGGTTAACTTATCTCCAATAAACATAATCCCCATGCTTAGGAACAAGCAAACTGGGGAATGGGGCTTGTCCATTTGAGTTTTTCTGGCAGTATTTTGCCCTCAGCAACTACACAGGAACACACTCAGACATATGTTTACCATCCTTAATCTAGAAGACACTTAAACACATGATTAACTTTGGGCACATGTTTCTGAAACAGAAGATTTGTTGAAACACTAAAAGGAATACAGGAAGATGGCAGTTTTGATCTTCTGGCCAAAATGAAAATAAACAGATCTTTTGGGTCAGCCTGATAGGAAAACAAAAGGCTTTTTGATATCAAGGCGAAAAAGAAGGGTGATGGAAGGTGAACCCAATATGAACCATTTAGTTGCATTTCAGGTGCTACCAGTCCTTTCATCACCTTTCCTTATTTCGCATTCGACAGCAGCCAAAAGTGCTAAAGAAAGTACTTTTGAAACTGAAAATATTCAATCACATTTCCAAATGGTGTCAGGCCAGAGCTGCTTTCTTTGCAAGTAGTAAATAATTTGTCAGCAAATGTTCATCTACTTCTAGAACCAATAGCAAACTAGGATACCATTTACAATGAAAGCAATTAGAGGTCAAAGAAGGAGAAAAACCAGAGATGCCTCTCAGTGTAGGCTAAGAAGCAGCAATGTCTGTTTTTTCCCCAGTCATAGCAAGCATCTACAGAAAAAAATAGTTCACCTCACAAAATAATGCCACAGATTGTGCTACTTGTTCTTTTGTAAACAAAACACTTCCCCTTTGTCCTCGCAGGTGTGATCTGCATCTGCACTATTTCCAGTACAATGTGAAACCAGACAGCACAAGCTGCTCTTAAAAGATGAGATGGCAGAGACCTATTTTCACTTCTTTTTAAAGCAAAAGCATCACGGCAAAAGTAAGTTGATCTTTGTGTATGAAAATTTACATTGTGTGTTAGGAAAGTATTTAGACAGGCACTTTATTACTAAGCGGAAGTCACTGATTTTTATTGTTATTTTTATAATTTTATGTTGTGCGATAGTAAACGTTGCAGTCTTAGCAAAAGATGTGCTAGACAGAGGTGCTTGCTCCACTGCATTCTGTTTAGGTGAATTTGAAATTATAGTGCCACCACTTATCTCAACAGAAGTCAGTGGTGTAAAAAAAAAAAAAAAAAGGTGAATTTCACCCTCACCCACTGTGAAGAATGAAATTAGATTATGAGGCAACTGCTAGGAAGAAGCTACAGATAGATAAAAAAGCCACAATTAAAAAGACTGAGACTGGTAAGGCTGTCAGAACAACTATAAATACAAAAGGATTTTTTAGATGGGTGGTTTACATATCTGAAAAAGGTTGTAAATAAACATGTCT
The DNA here is from genome assembly GCF_000699245.1 of Pterocles gutturalis. Taxonomy (NCBI): domain Eukaryota; kingdom Metazoa; phylum Chordata; class Aves; order Pterocliformes; family Pteroclidae; genus Pterocles; species Pterocles gutturalis. Next base: position 36,665 of record NW_010137991.1, read on the forward strand.
TTCTCCATGAGTGTTACTACTTAGCTTGTGCTTGGAAATGAAACAGCATTACTGTTAAATTTTTGCCTGCATATTATATGAATCTATTTGTAAGCTTGTTATTAACTATATTTATTTATTCTTCCTCACAGTGAAAAGCACTTGCTCAGTTCTCTCGGCTGAAAACGATGTGCTGCTACTCATGAAAAAAATCTGACCTTAAATGAGTAGTACTTGATGGGGTACTATGACTACATGGCTGTAAAGGGAGAATATGTCACTTTACATGATGCCTTGGAGTAATGTTTTTCCTACCAGCACGGAGCTTCAAGTGCCTCCTCCAGAGTTAGTGACACTGAGGAGGACAAGGCAGCTGGTGCAGAACCTGGCCCTGGTCAGCCAGAGTCCGTAATATTTAATTGGCATGACAAACTCCCTGAATATTGCCAAAACATCTTGTGAGATGAATTTTTCAATTAATTTCAGAGGGCAGCAGTCTCTTCAGATAAGGAGAGGGGCAATTTCAGCTTCTTATGTTGTTTCAACTGTACACAGAAAACCAGAGTTTCTAAAGTGTCACTACAAAATCCTTGAGGTTTACAGATTAAGCTGCTAATCCACAGCATGGTACATTCAAGTTTTAACTGTGCTTGAGTGGTTTAATTATCTTCTATTTTAGTTTTAGATGGTTTGATCTACAGTTCACATAAGCCTATCTCGTTGCCATCGTTCACATGAGAAACCCCTTGAAGCCAAGGGTATTCCCATGTGACTGAGCTCAGGACCTATGGTGTACATAAATAGCAGAGCCTGCGCCGTCACATAATGCAGGGGAGGAACCGTGTCTTTTGGTTTGGTCTGTGGGTTTCTTACTGCCCATGTGAAGATACAGTGGGGACCAGTGATGTAGACATCCAGAAAAACTGAGGAACTATTTTTGGACACCGGTTCCCGTGTTCATAAGCACGTTTCTCTTTCAGAAGTAACAGCAAGATTTGCTTTGGGGGCAAGCAGCACATCTGGAGCCACAGGAGGAAGAAGGGAGCTCCAGTGGTTCAGATGAGCCGTTGTTCCATCTTAATGGAAAACCTATAAAATATCAAACTGCCAGAGAGTAATAGATCTTTCAGGGGTTTATTAGTTTTACAGGTCTTATAAAAATTACTGGGAAAACATAAAACTTTAATAGCTGAAAACTGAAAAGGTTTCACGAGCTTAAGCTCGGCCTGTTTGGATCACAGCATCGCTGAGCTTCTACAGCTGGGATGTGGCACACCAGCTGCAAAAATTCCCCAGACTCTCTCACTTTTGTTCAGCTGTCCTCCAAGGTCACATGAAAGCTTGTGGCTAGAGCTTCCCTTTGAACAGAATTTCATGAAGATATTTAAATCTTTGGATATAGCTGAGATTCTTCCTTAGTCATAGCTTGCATGGGGATTTCTAAGTAGTAATGCTGTAGACTGAAGTTTGCAGCTGATGAAACCACCCAGGAGTATTACAAGCCTAGATATAGATATATGTTTTCTACACTGCATACTCAAGGAGCTTACCAGGCATAACTGCCAATCAAGAGTATAAATTCAAGTAAGAATTTATGTCATATTTCCAGATTTGAAGAGGTATCACAGAAATTGCAGACTAGATTGTGAACAGGGACGAGACCCATCGCTGGGGGTTACAGAATGGAACTACTCTGACTTCCAGTCTCGCACACAGAGGCCATGATGATTAGCTACATCCAGCAACTACCAGCTGTAGCAGCTAGTAGAGCTCATCGCCTCGGTCCAGAGAAGAGCTAAATCATTCTCTTCCATCCCTTACAGCCACTCTAGGATGATGACAATTACACTGCTGTTGATGCCAAGGTAGTCAAAGGTGGCTGAATCACCACAGTTAGGTTGGTAATGACAGTGACAGCCCCAGTTTATCCTATAATCTACATAGGAACTGGGAAAGATGATGTCTGCATAGGATGTGCATGCATAAGTTTTTCCTTAAAGCTGGTGAGACCACGGCCAGGCAGATTCTGCAGCTTTCGAAGCCTTTTCCATTACAGAAATATCCCAGAAAAAAATAAAGGGCAAGAAAAAAAAAAAACCACAAAAATTAAGCACAGTTCAGTCTTGTGTACCCAGCCTGAATAGAGGCCAAGTGCTTCAGGCAGACAAACAGAAGCTCTGCTCATCGCTGAGACAAAGAACTCCTCTGGAGTTACCTGGATAATAAAGAAAAGAAGCTACATGGAAATCGAATCTGTACATGTGTAAGAAGGCTGAGCTGCATCACAACTGATTTCTCTTTCTCTTGTAGGTTTTAGATCTTCGAAAGATTTTTATTTAAAGTGGAGCATGACTACCCTGGGGCCTCTTCTACTAATTAGACAGCTACAAATGAACTAGAGCACAGATCTCACCGACCGGATGCAAGGATTTATCCTTCAGTCAGACGCAGAGGTCACCCAAGAAGAGGCACACTTTATAGTGACATCAAGAGTCTTGATTTGCCTTTCTCATTCTGGAAAGCAATCTCACTACAGCAACTACAGGCAACTTACCCAAATACAATGATGTTAACACAAGTTGGGACTTCTGATTGTGAAAACTTGAAGCTTTATTACTTTGCACTGAAGTGGCCCACTTCCTGTAAGAAAAGCAGGAGAATTAATTAAAAATTTATTAGTGAGCTAGGGTGACCCACAGCTATATTTTGTTGATGGAGATTATAAAAGCACCTAATTTTGGCCTTCTCCTTCTGAAATGTATGGCAAAGTGGAAGAGACTGGTCTTCGTCATGTTAAAGCTCAAAATTATTTCTAACTCAGTTTAGAAGTATTTTGTTCCCAGATTTTCCTCCTTGCAAAAATAACTTTTGCTCTCTAGGTTTGGACATTTAATGCCCCTTTCATTGTGTTACAGGTAATGAGATACACTTTCATGTTTTGCTCCCCCAAACACAAATGACAGCGGGACTTTTTTGTGTCATTGCGAAACTTCCTGTACCAAAGGTCAAAATAAATCTATTAGTAATTAAGCCTCACCAACTGGCCAAAGAATTTGTTACTCCTATTACTAGACAAAGTGGAAGCAATGGCCTAGGTGAGCCAGCTCATGAGTCATTTGTTGCATGAAAGCATAAACAGCAGACATTCATACTCATTTATTGCTAATGCATTCAGATTCATTATAAATGAGGAAAACAAAATGAATGGGTTTGAGTTTACAGTGGATTTCCATTAGGGGCTTGTGTTCTAGCTTCCAATACATCTGGATTTCCTAGGAATGAATGGGTTTAACCACAATGTAATTGTTGATTGTAGAAAATAATCAGTTAAGCAGTGTAAAAGGTTTTGTAAAAGTATTCAAAACAATGGGAATATTCCCAGTTGCCTCTTCTTGCTTTTAGCATTATGATACATATCCCCTTGTGCTTGATCACAAATTGATGTGTAATTTTCACAGATGGTAGGACAGGATATATTTATGGTCTCACAGTAGAAGGAGTTAGAGAAATAAGATTTTAGTTGTTAAAACACAAGTTCACATCTGTTGCACACTGTGACAAAATATAGTCATAGTACAAGGAAGTAGTTACACACCTTCTAAAATGGCACTGAGAATGAAATGACAAACCAACTGGTTGTCCATACTTCAAAGTAATTACTTTTGCTGTCATGCATTATTTTCACATAAGTACTTTGTGTGGGATGGAGGATGGATTACAAAGAAGGAAGAACAGCTTTAACAGTGGAAATTGCTAACCCTATTGCAACAATAGAGCCTTGGGAGGGACCTCAAGAGGTCACTTTCACCAAAGCCGGGAGACAATCTGACTCTTACAGGTTTGTGGGATGCCTGTTAAGAATCTTTCAAGTATGGCAACACCACACCATTCCCATGTCAGATAGATCTCTACTATCTTAAGGCAATGTTTTTTTCTTAATAGCTCACCTGAACTTTGCTGCACTTTGAGCCCATTATTTCTTGCCCTAGCTTTTAGGACACGGAAAATAAACTATTTCTTCAGATATGGATCTACAGTCTATCAAAGGACTAACGGAGGCCTGTGCAAGACACCTCTACGTAGTTTGATAGGGTGTGAAGGCTAAGAAACTTTAAAATGCAGTCAGTTCCTCCAATATTTAAAGATGAACTGCATGCTTTGAGCAAATAACAGTAACAGTCAGAGCTGGACCATATGCTTAGCATACAGGCAAAGTAATTCCAAAAGTATTAAAGTATTTAATGACAGATATGCACAATAACCAGTAGGAAAACCAGCATACAAACAGGGAAGGAACTGGTCAAATATATATAACAAGCAAAGGTGACGGTGTCGTTGGACTTGCTCTTGACAATACAATCCCCAGTGGATGTGATTGTGCTTTTGGTTTCTGTAAATAATTAATAAAAGAAACCGAGCAACGCATTCATTCTTGAATAGCATCTGAGTGAATGGCAGATGATAGGTGGTAGAGACAGACAGGCGGTCAAAATTAACGTGGTGTGAGATTGACCGTGGAAAGTGCCAAATCGAGGAGATTCTCTGCCAACAGGAGCCAGCAGGGGAGGTTCACCAGCGCCCTAGCTCAGCTCGCTCTCCTGGGTCAAGGCCTTTCTGTCTGTACAGAGTATATACACACTATAGAGAGACAATATACACTCTGCAGGCTTCGTACAGAAAAAAAAGCCTCGCCTCAGCTCACCCTGCCTCACTGAGGCTTTTCTGTCTCTATACGGAATAATTACAGAGGGAAACTTGTCACCTCACCGCACGTCACCTCAGGAGGCCTGTTCGCCCCACGCAGAGCACACACATCAGCTCTACGTGCTCCAGGGAACAGACCTTCCTCAGACCTAGATAGCACAGATTACCTATGCAGACAGAAAAGCCTCAGGAAGGCAACACGACGGGCGGTGTATGTGTAGTGTACGCACACCTCTGCTCAGGGGCAGGGGCGGCCAAACCTTCCTCCCCCCCACCAGGCCTGTGCGCCCGCACCCACAGGGCGACAGATGGGGCGTGTGGCCCCTCACCCACCCGGGCCCCGGGTGCGGGTCAGGTTAACCCTTCCTCAGGGAGCGCGGGGCCCAGCCGGGCCGCTGCAGCGAGA
>NW_010137992.1:0-22393 GCF_000699245.1 Pterocles gutturalis
ACTCTCTGGCTTCTGTTCTCCAGCCAGTAGAGGAAAATGATTCATGCCACTTATTTAGTTGCTTTATATTTTATTATTTAGCAACCCAGATCAGTCAGAGAGCTACTGGAAGCTGTACTAGGCAGCTTATAACTCATTCAGGGTTAAAGGATCATAGCAATACATTTCAGCTTTTCTGTTCTAGGCCATGATCTACAAGGGCTAACATACAATAACTACACAAATTTTATTTCACTCAGAATTTTCTTGACACATTAATTAACCACGTTTGTGCTGCTCTAAATAAACTGCTTAAAATATTATCCACATATTACTGTGTGTAATCAGCTCATTTGGTGAGTCATGGAAAATTGTCCATTCTTATAAGTTTGGAGTTAATCAATTTCAAGGAGATTTTATTTTACGTAGTAAAACAGTTAGTAGTTGCCAATTCTGAAATTCTCAGAGCAGTATTGAACAGATTGTCTGCAACTGCAGCATGACGATGAAATAAAGGTAAATGGAGATGTATTTGTAAGGGATATTCAAATGAATCCGTGGGGGGTCAAAGCAATCACTAAATTGATTAGACTAGACTACTTAAGTAGATTTTTTGGAATCAATAATTATTATGGAGTCATCAAATATATATGTGTCCTTATGTGTAATTGAACCACTGTCTTGTTATTTATACCAATGTGCATCAAAAGAATGCTCAAAGAATTAAAAAAAAAAAAAAGTTTTTTCTCTGTGTTCCAGCTTATACTAGGTGAGGTTTTCTTCCATCGTGGGCATGTAAATTTCACCTCCAAGATTCAGAAGTATGGTGGTGCCATTTTTTTTAAGAAATAAAGATTATATTCTATTTCCTGTATTCTACAAATGTTGAATGCAGTCAACTACCATGGATAGGAGAGTTTCCTTTTTCTACTTTTAACCTTTGGGAATCATATTAAAAGTGTAATTGAAGGTATAGAGGAGCCACAATAAGAGAGGCTGTCCAGAGAATGAAAGAACGCAACATATTCTGCACCCTAAGCATGTTTCTGTACATTCAAACTTTCTGTCTCTAAGTTTTTTCCTGCCAAGAGCTGTCTGGGTGGCTTTTTCATTTCTGGTTCATGCTAGTTAAGTTAAAACCAAATAGATTTTCTAAATTAATGCAAACTCTGATTTTTTTTTTTTAGCAATGCCTGGAAAATCATAGGAATTACCATAATACAAATAAATAAAAATGAGAATTTTCCATATTGGAAAATTTTTGATTGTGTCTACAGCAGGGTATGTGCAAACCGTAAGAGTGATCTGAGGAGTGACCAGGCTGGTCACTTGTCAGTGTTATGTCTTCAGCATAAACAGTTCAAGAAGATGTAGTCAGAATAGACCAGAAGGATGTATTACAGCAATAACTAAAATATGGTTTCCTCTGAGAGAATAAGACATGCTGTATATGGTGTATACAAGAAGTTTTGTATTTTGAAGTTCCTTAATTTAAATGAAACATGCAGGTTTTCTTCAACTTCTGCTTAGATAATTTTAATTTTAACTTGTTTTTCTTTTTCTTCTCTTTTTTCATCCTTTTTTTCCACTTTACAATCTCATTCTTATTAATATTCTCATTGACTATTTTTCCAGTATGATACAGATTCTGTGTGTGTATAAACAAACAAAAATACTTCTGGCACAGTGCCTGTAAATGTTCTCATCAGCTAATGTTCTATCTCACAAATTCAGGAAAAGATTTTGGTATGGTTACATTAAAAAAAAAAAAAAAAAAAAAAAACACAATTTTTGTTTTTTCCAAATGAGAAGACAAAGTGCTTGTGTGGCAATTGCAGGACTGGAGCATTTGGGTTCCAGTATTTGGAGCATCATTTTTTAATACAAACCTAACATAAAGGAATACAGTAAAGTACAAAGTTAATTACTTATCATTCTGTCTATTTATAACAATTGTATAAAAAACTGATATTTGAGTTTCTGACATGTAAATGGCGCAGTACCTGAATTGTACACACTATTCTCTAAAAGGCATGTTCGTTTTCGTGTTCAAAATAAAGTGAATCGTTATTTCATCCTGCAAATTAAAACTGAGTTAGAGAGCAGCAAAGCCACATTTCACAATGGAAATACAGCTGGTCATGTTCCAAGGTCTCATTGAAATGAGTTGTAGACTAATATTTAACAAGAGGATTAGCTTTTTTTTTAAAAATGGAGTACAGCTCAGTGCTTCAATGAAGAGGTAGGAACAGTTTTATGTATCCACCTGGCCATGGTGACTGACTGAACTAGTTGCCTCCATGTTAGAAATTAGCAGGCACATCTTCTAGGGATCATTCAGCAAAGTGGCTAAAGAAGGACATAATAATCTGTGTGGATCTGTAAGAGGCAGACTGTGCAGGATATGGAGCAAGCATTTTGGTAAATCTGTTTCAGTTATTGGTTTATGTGTGCGGTGTACTCTCTTTATCTATGCAGAGATCCAAAACCTCCAGGATGTTAAGGTTGGATCTTCTGTGAAATTGAATAAAGACACTTTTGTTTGATTGTGAGTAGAAGAAAAACTTGTCTGAACCATGAACGGGCATATTTAGAATCATAGAATCATTTAGGTTGGAGAAGACCTTTAGGATCATTGAGTCCAACTGTAAACCTAATACAGCCCAATAAGTAAATATATATAGTTAAACCGTAAGCCAAGTGTTCAGGTTTTATGTTTGGGTTTTATGTTTAGGTTTTGTGTTATTCATTACCTAAATAGTAACAATTTTGGAATCTTTGATTCTAGGTAGTGCTTAGGTACCATGATGAATGGCTCTATTAAAAATAACGAGATAAACAGAGCCTGGAGAGGTACTATCCTAGGCCCTCACTAATTTTCCAGTCCTAAAGTGGTTTTCTGTTTTGCAGAGTGAATTCTATTCAATAACATTGATTTCCTATTTCATTAAATGGAAATGTCATCTAAAAGGTGGATGAAATATTAAGGCTTTACTAGCTAATTAGATAGATAGATGGGTAGGTACACAGTTAAATACGTGCAAATAAAAACCCCAGTATTGTCTGACACAGGCTGTATTTAATTTTGAAAACTAAATAACTGTGGATTTGATTTTATTTATGTGGAAAGTAAAATTGAATTCTTTTTAAGTTCTAAGAACTATGGAAAAAAACAGTTTTTACAATGTTTATATATTCTCTATAACCATTGATTGAATGTGAAAACATGCAATCCATGTTGTGCCCCAGTAATTCTGAAACACCTGAACTCTCCTCCCTTGATACACCACTTCACAAGACTAAGCATCCCTTTAGGGCTGGGCATGTATTTGCCAGTCTCAGCCCAGAGGGGATTGTAGCTGACATGGTAAAGCCTTGATGATAGTTTCGTAATGGAAAGCCTGAAATAAGCTCAAGCGCTACCTCGCTAATGTGAGCATAATAATACAGAACCAGTCTAATTTGAAACTAAGAGTCGGTTATCAAGGAATACATTTGTAGAGTTAATATTGTTAACCTCTTCATTTTCCTCTTCTCTTGGATTTGAATTACAGTTTCCTTTGAAATATAATCCACTGATGAGACACCTAATGGTTTTCTACTTTAATTTTGCAATTCTGATTGCTTTTACAGCTGTCCCCCATTGTCTTTATATTTAACCCCCCTTGCAGAGTCCTTGCAGTGAAATCGCTGTGCAGATCAAAGTATGGTCCTGATGTCTAAACTCTTCCAACTACATTAGCCTCTTCATAAATTGATTAGGAAGAGCATTGCACAGGAAATGGCTATCAACGTGGCTTACATTAAGAATGGAGCTAGTGCTCCAAATGTGTTGTTTGTGGTCTCGCTGAGTGTACGTAAAAACTTGCAGCCCTGTCAGTTCGCTAAAAGTAGTTTGAATCTTACTAGACACTGACAGTGTTGCCATGGAGTCATACTTAGATTTCACAGAAAAGCTGAGGCTGATTTCCAGATAATAGTTGAGTTAGAAAACAGAGAGAAAATGAGAATGAGGAAACAAAATTCCAAACTGACTGTTATTGGATTAGATACCTATTTCTTCTGTCTTTCTATAACTGCTACAGATGCAACAGTGATGTTGTTTGGAGTTTTTTTCGATGGAAAAAATATAATTAAGAATTCAGAATGGGGATTATTCTTTCAAGGAAAAGAAACAAAGTGCTATACTGTATTATTCTCATTTGTGTGGAAACAATGAGGTCTTTTAATATGTGAATCTCCTTAATGGGTCTATCTTGAAATTGTACCTGTATAGGGGACAGAAGCTCTGTTATTGCTTCATTAGCCTGCATCCAGCAGTTATGTTTCCCAAAGCAATTTGCAGCATCCTCTTCCTTTCCTTGTCACATGTGATCATTTTAGAATTTGCTCTGAAGACACGATGATGTCCTTATGTGTGTATTTCAGGGTATAAACCAGTATATTCAATGATCCCTGTTAAGAAACTTAATCAGAATGTGGCTGACAAGTGATATAATCAATGCCACACAATTAATCCATAGTAGAACTGCATAATATACAGAAGATTATACTTTCTGTGCCAGTTAATGTCCTATAAATTCCTGCTTTACTTGAAATGTATTATTAAACATTTTTGTTATTGCTGTACTGTTATCATTGTATGATACTTTAAAGTATGAAACACAATTTTATTTCTCTTACTAGTGGCTAGCATTCAGAAGCTTCCTGCTGCATCTGTTTTAACGGATATCAATTTCCCCATGAAAGGAAGAAAAGGAATGGTTGATTGGGCACGAAACTCAGAAGACAGGGTTGTCATTCCAAAAAACATATTCACCCCTATGTCAACAGGTAAAGAAACATATCAGCATATTAATTTTGTGTTAGCTTTAACAAGGGAACTCAGAATCTTTGTCTGATAGGGCCATTGGATGACATAGAAGTGGTTATTTTAACACTTTATTATTCAAAACAAATCCAGTGCTCACAGCTTATCCCAGAGGGAAATGATGGGGCTTAATTTCAGCATCTTGAACAAAAAGTGCTACAGAAATCCTAAATATGATTTTTTACACCAAGGAGCCAGTGCTTAGTCATTGTGCACAGGATTGTACCTGTGGTGGCATGAGCTGACCTGCAGTGCAGATTTGCTGAACCCTCTGAAGCTGCTTCACTCCAACAGACTGGGCCATTCCAACACGTGACCTAACTTTTACCAAAGGATGCTCAGCAGGCTAATTACCCTGGCTTCAGATACAATTTACAAATATTGTTGCAGTGCAGTTCTCTGACATTAGAGAAGTAACTCCCTAGGCATTAAACTCTAAAAACAGTCTTTGAGGATACTTAATTATAAAGGTAAATGAACTAGCATGAATGTCAGTACACAATGATGGATTTTTTTGAAAATGTTATTTTCAGTAGTTTAAATCTTTTGATATATTCCTGACAGTGTTACATCTTTGTGACAGACTCCCAGGATATAATTCAAAATGATGATGTTTTATTTAAAATAAAATTTCTACTAGAAAGATAAATGATATTCACAGTTTTTATGCTGATGAAGGCTTGGGAAAGATTTTTTTAAATTTTTTTTCCTTACTCTTTTCAGAACTAGATGAATCAACTGTATTTGTACTTGGAGCAGTGCTATACAAAAATTTAGAACTCATTTTGCCCACTTTGAGGTAAGAAATTTCATGTATACAGTATGAATTGTACTATTTCATAATCATAACTACACTACATGTCAGGATAAAAGCAGACAACCAAGATGGTTTGCATATTGGTGTTGTTGCATTTTTTTTTTATCCTGTTATTTAAAATCTATATGGGTGTATTTGTCTTTCCTTCATACTTAGTCATTTGTATGATAAAATAGCTTTTTTAATCTGAATTTATATTTTATGTAATCTATATGAAGCTTAAATACATAACTGTTCTATTAGAAGTATGCACACTGGTGTATATTAATGCTCAGGCCGTTTGTGCTTCAAACTACTGTTTGGCCACTTAGCACAAGTGAATTAGTAATGACATCATAACCTGATGGACTAAGGTTGTCTGCTCTCCTTCTACAGAATTCTTTAGTAGTAGTTTTCCAAGTACTTTTTCAGTGCAAGTTGCATTCAGAAGGGACAGCAGAGCTATAGAGAGGATCCGTTTTAGAAACAAGGCATGCATGTGCCTGAACAGCTGTGCTATGTCAATGATGAGGGCCATACACATCCATAAAGAAATAGGAGGGTCTCTTGTTTCACTTCTTCCTTTCTGTACTTAATAACAGCCAATTTGGAAACAAACTTTTCCCCCCTTCTTCTCGAATTACTGTTTAAGATCATTTCATGGTTCATTAATACTATCTTATTTCAGATGATCCTGTGCACCATTACCATTACAGTAAAAGAAACGGGTGCTAATGAATCCACAATAATTAGAAAGGATAGTAGTTAGGAAGACACCAGATCACCCTTCCCTACTGTATTTAACCAAAACTTAAGGATTTGAAACAAAGGGTAGAAAAACAACGGGTTTTTACCTAAATCCATTTGAAAACAAAAAAGACTCAGTCCTAAGGAAAAAAAAAACAAACAAACCACACTTCCCAGTAAAGTTGCAATGCATTATGCAATGGGTAGCTGCAGTGTTGGGGACAGAAATCTCTCTGAGGTAGAGTGCAATTTGAACAGTAATGTCCTGTCAGGACACCTGGAAGCCTGGGGAGTGCTGGCAAGAGCCGTCTATGCTTAAGGCATGGTATAAATGACAGCTCGTCCGCTTCTGAAATGTCACTAAGCACTTTCCATTTGTTGTGCCAATTCCTGAAATTAGCCAGGAAGGAAGAGATGTTTGTGAGAGATATTTTTTCTTCTCTTTTCCCGTGTTCAAAGAAACGGAGCCAAATGAGTATTGTAGTCAGTGCTTTCTGGCAGACGTTAGAAACAATGTGCCAATCCTAGGAAAACATTGAGGTGGCCATGTACCTTTCGGACCTTTGTATTTTAAACCACAATCTATGATCATGCCTTTTTTTCAGCTCTCATAGTTCAATAGTTTCAATTTACAGAAGACAAGTGTGAACCTTGAATGCTGTGTATTTGCTTATATGAAAAGCCTTTCAGTGCTTTTATTTCACCAATTAGAAAAGTGAGATTTATAGACTTTGCTAGATTTTTCCTAGGCTCAGTAGCATCCCAAGTAGCAGGAATAGGGACAGGACAGGGGCATAAAAATACAGCAACTATGGAATATGAGAAAGGGCATCTCAGTTCCCAAATTTTTGTTTTTTATCTGTTCTACTTTCATCTGGTTACTGATCTACACTGCAAATTTGACCCTTTCTCTTTAAAATTCAGTTCACAGAGAGGTTTTGTGAGCTTCTAAAACAAAGTGGTCTAATAATCTGTGTATATCTATTCATAAATGAAGTCTTCAGAAATTTGGACATGAAGATTTCCCACTTTGCTTCTGAGTATATTCAATATTTTTTTAATCCAATTCTCGGCTGCCCAGGAAAAGGAAACGGGCACTATTGTTGTCTCTTATGTATGTGAATAAGGAATAAAAGTAATCATATAATCCATGATATAAAAATATAACACATATTCCCAGGTACCTCTAGTCTCTTCTTTGTTCAGAGTATAGTGCCTCGGTACTTCTCTGCACTTCTTTAATACTTATAATGAAGTTATACTGAAACTTTTACAGCTTACATCTCTTACCTCATCAAGAAGTGTTCATGCTGGATTTCTTTGCCCATGGCAGTCATATTCAAAATTTGATCTCATGTCTGTAAAATAGTACCTCAAAGGTGGCACAATTTCAAACTGTTTTCATAGAATCGTAGACTCATTGAATATTTTGGGTTGGAAGGGACCTTCAAAGACCAACTAGTCCACTCCCCCTGCCATGAGCAGGGACATCTTCAACTAGATCAGGCTGCTCAAAGCTCCATCCAACCTGAACTTGAACACTTCCAGGGATAAGACATCCACAACTTCTCCAGACAATCTGTTCCAGTCTCTCACCACCCTCATTGTAAAGAATTTCTTCCTAATATCTAACCTTTCAGCTTAAAACCATTGCCCCTTGTACAATCTAAATCTACTCTCCTTCAGTTAAAACTATTGCACCTTGTCCTGTCACTTCAGGCCTTGGTAAAAAGTCTCTCTCTGTCTTTCTTATAAGCCCCTTTGGGTACTGAAAGCTTGCAATAACGTCTCCCCAGAGCTTACTCATCTCCAGGCTGAACAACTCCAACTCTCTCAGCCTTTTCTTCATAGGAGAGATGTTCCAGCCCTCTGATCATTTTTGTGGCCCTCCTCTGGATCTGCTCCAACCGATCCGTGTCTTTCTTGTACTGGGGACCCCACAGACAGAAGCAGTACTCCAAGTGGGGTCTCATGAGAGCAGAGTAGAGAGGGAGAATCCCCTCCCTCGACCTGCTGGCCACACTTCTTTTGATGCAGCCCAGGACACGGTTGGCTCTCTGGGCTGCAAGTGCACATTGTTAGCTCTTGTCCAATTTTTCATCCACTGATATCTTCAAGGCCCTCTCTTCAGGGCTGCTCTCAATCCCTTCATCCCCCAGCCTGTATTAGTGTTTGGGATTGCTTCAGCCCAGGCGTGTGACCCTTCACCTGGCCTTGCTGAATTTATGAGGTTCATACGGGCCCACTCCTCAAGCCTGTCAAGGTTCCTCTGGATGGCATCCTTCCAACTGCACCACTAAGTGCGGTGTCAGCTGCAAACTTGCTGAGGGTGTACTCAATCCCACTATGTCATTGGTGAAGATATTAAATACTGTTGAACACATTTTGATGCATTCAAACAATTTTAATGTTCATTCATACGAAATTCTGAATTGGAAAAAGCTGCAACTGTTGTTAGTGCTGAATTTATTGAGCTATTGTACTCTGCAAAAAGAGGAAGTACAATTCAGCTTTTAAAGGAATCTTTATTATTAGGTGCTTTGTCATTTTACACTCACTGAGTATAAAATGAATGCAGTTTTTGGTACGTCCCACTGCATTAGGAGAAGGTTTATTTTTGTTTGCTTACATTTTGCCATGAAAAATTATCATCTTACATGGTTTTATATTAATTACTATTTGTACTAATCTTATTTAACTGTAATAAGCATTACCATGATAACCATATTAGTGGTGTAGATAGTGAAATGCTTCACTGCAATAGCATTGTGTGTGGAGCAAACACTGTAAAATGTGAGGGGAGATAACATCATCTAGTTTTTATATCTAGATATCAAGAAGTGTTGTAGCTATGCACAATGTAGGAATTAAAAACAATTCTGGGTAAGCATCTTATATGATTCTGTTCCAAATAAGATGACAGCTGACAAAATATGTTAGTGGTGGGACTAAAGATAAACAAAACAAAAAACCAAGGTGAAATAAGTAAAATGGGCTAATATTTGAGTTCAAAGACAACATTGTTCACACCTTGACAACCTGATAAAAGTGGTGATTTCTACTGGCTGCAGTTATATATCCAGAAAGCTTTACCACTTCCTATGTGATTCCAGTCCCTTTCTTTCCAGGAGTTAGGATGGGAGTAAATACTTGATATATGACACATGTTTTTTGTAGTTTTCACAAGAATAAAGGTGACACACATTCCTGTACATTTCTTACTATCAGCACTAGAAGGTATGCAAGCTTCTGCATCAACACAGGAAATTCTTTGTTTGAAATAAACAAATAAATAAATAAACAATATCTCTGTATATCTTTAGGGAAAATCTTTCAAAGCACCTAACCACAGAATCCCAATCACAGGTGTTCTGTGAGTAAAATGAGGATTTCATTATCTAGGACAGCCTATACAATATATTTCACAAACTCCAAAATTATCTGCATTTTAGCATATGGGCTTGATTTTTCTTGTTTTTACTGGTGTAGAGTCTGTTAAAACTAAGTCTTGTAAACACAGTGTGAGAGGAGAACTTGGCAATTGCATTACTATAGAACTTTTTAGACAACGTGCTTCGTCCTAGTGGTACATGTATTTTGTTCAAAGAATTTTGCCAGGACTTTTCAAACAAGAGGTTAGGGGAAAAAAAAGTACTTTATTCTTCCTTATAAAAATAGAATTTTTTTTTTTCCATGCACAAGTAAATAAGCTTCTTCTGCTCCTATTTCCTAATATACTTTGCTGCAGTGCACTGTTCTTGTAATGTCATATTGATTTTTTAGAAATCATATATTGAAATATTTAATATCTTGAGCACTATAGACTGAACAGTCTTTGCATAGCTCATGCATCCCTGAGCACATTTGTGTTATGGTTAGGTCCACAGAAAATTGATTCTCAGTATAATAATCATCTAAAAGATATTATATATAATTCCTCTCCTGGGCACTCTGAAGAAATACGTTGCATATTGCCATACTGTAATATAGTTTTAACTTTAACAAACAAGGACAAATAAAGAATCAATGATTTTGCTGTAGCAATCTTTTTTTTTTTTCCCATCACTTGAACAATCACCTTACTTTTCCTCCTATAGTTTCCTGCACTGCAATGTTCTCTTTCCCCACTTGAAACATCATTCCTAACCCCCTCCTTTGGGTGCTGTACAGCCAAAAAAGCCCTTAAACTTCCTTAGGTCAGCTTTGTTAAGCTGAGGATGGAGTACTTCAGATGGGCTTTTACTGCATATCATTACTGTCATAGCATCTGTAATTTTTTTGTAACGTATGCAACATTTACACATTGAACTATAATTTTTTTTCCTGCTGTCTTGAGATAGCAACATGCCTTATTCATAAGTTCATTTTTTCTTGAGCAACATAGAGTAATTTTAAAAAGAAAAGAAAATCTGAATTTCATATCAATACAATCAATATGTATACCCTTATATAAAACAATACCCTCCAAAAGTATACCCAGACAGAAAAGGAGCTTAGTAAAATGATGCTATTTTATTAATGTTATTATTAATTTGGAATGGAAAAAAACCTAGGACAGCAGCTCTGGAAGCTCTTCTTGGCCTTTACTCAATCAAACTTCTGTTATCTTGAATCTTCAAGGATTTATTCAACCATAGTTCCCAAGGAATTGAATATATTTTTTGAGTAATTAAAAATTTGACCCTGATTTGCATTTTTCTGGACAGTCAGCAGAGCACCATTCTGTATAAATTAATTTCTCATTAATGATAAATTTTAGATTTTTTTTTTTTTTAAAGGAGGAGGAGGTAATGATGAAGTCACTCTCCCCATGTCATAAAAAAGCTAGAAGATACAGCATTTGCCCAGGAAGTGTGAGATAGGTTATTCCCAGTCTATGTAATTCTCCATATGAGAGGGACTGAAACCCACATATTCCAACACCTGGGATATTTACTAAAAGCTGATTACTTAAAATCCTGAATAGGTGTTCTCAGCACTAAGCTGTTTAAAAAATTATCTTCACCAAAATATCAATGGCACTGCACCAGTGGTTTTGAGGGAAATTCTTATGACTACAGTGCTTTAAGTTCAATTTAGAATCATAGAATCATAGAATGGTTTGGGTTGGAAAGGACTTTAAAATCATCTAGTTCCAAGCCTCCTGCCTTTTAGTGACATCTTAACATGTTATGGGAGTTTAGAATATAGTTGCCAGATTGCATTCTTCCAGGGACTAGCTAAACAGTTAATTATGAGATATGCAACTAGGCATTCAGCCCAGAGAGGACAGCAGTGAGTGATACAGATTTAATTTCACAGTGATATAACAAGTTATATTTATTTTCTGGTGAAAAAGTCTGCTAGCGGCTCTTGAGAACCTAGGTGTATTGATAGGGTTTTAATGAGACTGAGATAAAATTGATGTACCCAGATTACAACCTAGGCACCTTAAGTGCTCTTTTGGATCTCACCCTAGAACTGTCAGAACTGTACCAAAATTAGACACAGCAAGGAAACATTTCTCAGTCACAAAGATGGACTAGGATCAAGTACTGAAGTATCAGTATTTACATTAGCTTACGTCAATTTCCAAACATGGACAAAATCTGCTAATAGATAGTAAGTTCTATTTCCACCTGACATGATCTGTTAGAGAAATTGGGTTTGTATTTAGTTAGAGTTTTGTTAATTTATCTTTTTTTCAGTTATGCCTTGCTTGGAAACATTTATCAGCTACTTCATGTGCAGTAAGGTACCATCATTAATCCTCCTCAACAGAACACGGCGAATGTTTACCGAACCTTAAATGTTAGTCTGGTAGAGAGATATGTTTTTATCAACAATGTGTGAGACTGAAGTGCAACCAAAGGGAAGAAATAGGAATTAAGTAAAATAGAAAGCCACTTCCACTATATTTCCATTATATGATTTGGCTGAGGAAAATTGGACTAGAATTCATACCTTGCCCCAAAAGAATAATTTCATTCCTTATGCTGAGTAAAGTGCCCACTGAGTTAAGTTTCTATTGCTGTAGCCATGGCAATTCCTGTTTAAATGATCCAGCAAAATGGAATCCTCTCCTAAATACCATTTCCCTAGAAAATAAGCAATTAAACAACAGCAACAACAACAGAATATTGATACCATTTGTTACAGTTACATCTAAACTGCCTAGTTTCTTTGATAACGTCTACCTGTGAATTTATCTTTCTGTGAGGTTTTATATTGGTTTATGTGAGATCAGCAGAAGGTGTTGAAAGCAGCATTACATACAAAGGCAATACCATAAGGATCATCAGAAACAGTCAGGCTGATCACTGGTGGTTCTTCTAAGCCTGATAAGTTCGTAAGAAGCAAGGATCTCAGACATGAACATCATATCATGTCTTTATGTCTGTATTAACATAACCTTGGCAATACTAGGTCTGTCCGAGAAAGATAGCTACAAAACATAGTGATCCACCTTTTACATGAAAAGAGAGGCTGATGATAAATTAGAGAAATTAACAGAAAATTATTATTTTGAGTAAGCTGGTACAATAACATAAGACCAAATCTAATCTCACACATATGAGAAAAACATGATTGTTTTTGGTGGGATTTCAGTTAGGGCACAACTATGGATTATATTTTTTAAAGTATTGACATTATGAAGTTGCCCACTTGTATATCAAATGCAATGGTTTTTCAAAAATTAGAAACAGGTAGGTTTTCACAAGCAAAGAATCAACAGAACTGTAGAATCTCCCATTGCACTCATCCATCTTCACAATTTTACAGTTAACAGTCAAAAAAAAAGTCCAACACAGCACTTTGGAAGAAAAATGTCTCTTATAAAACATAGTTAGCGGGTCTATGTTGAGAGAAGCGAATGATATGCATTCCATCATTGACAGAATGTTTGTGCCATTAATACACCCTTCTAATTAGTAAATCGTACTTTAAGGAATGGCACTTCTGCCACCAGGGTTACTCTTCAGCCTTTAATATGTCAGATATAGTTGGTAACAAGTGAATGTTTTCACTGCTTCCAAACAAATATATTTTCTCCCTGAATATTTGTCTACTACAGTCACAGACAATACCCATAAGATACTTCTTTACATGTAATATCAGAAGCCTTATTTAACCACATGCTAAGTTAAACCTTTCATTTTTCCATGTTTGTTTTTTTTGTGTTTTTTTTTTTTTTCCAGGAATTTTACAGTTGTTAATTCAAAAATCATTGTTGTCACTATACGACCCGAGCCCAAAACTACGGATTCTTTCCTGGAGATAGAATTGGCCCATCTGTCTAACGTAAGTACAGGGATAGCTGATATGGACTTCTAAGAGTATTTATCACATCATTTGAGAGAAAGAAGTGGGGCTGTTTTAAATGTCAGGTAATAAAAGCCATTTTAACTGCTAAAACTTAAGCCCAGGAACAGTCTAACATATTTGAAAGGAAAGTATACTTGTTTCATCCATGAGTATATGCAAAACAAAACTAATTGTTGTTCCATGAGTTTTGAGGTTTTCATTTGAACAGCAATTTCTACCAAAATCTCTACATTGTTTGCTTTGATGGATACAATTGAAAAGGTAGTATTGTGCTGAATGCTTAACCTTTTGCTCCCTGCATAGGTTGTAGAGCTACATAGTTCTTCAGGCCTTTTCTTCTTTTCTTTCATTATTTTATTCTCAAAAGCTAGTTTTTATTTAACCTGTTGTAGCAGACATTGAAAAATATTCTCCGGTTCCAGTTTAGATTACAATTCTTATAAATGTTTGAGATATTTTTGTGCATTTATTTCTAATTCTGTACTTTCAGCCTTTTAAATCTGAAAAAAAAAAAAAAAAAAAGGGATTCTATGTCTAAATATATGAAAAATATTAACAGTTATTCTTTCTGCTGCGAGCAATCTCCCAGCAACCACAGGAGAATAAAATATCTTTTGTGGGAAATTTTTGTCATGTACAATATTGGGGAAATAATGTTAAACAACAAGCATGGGAGTAATTTATGTGAAAGCATGGCATATAAACTCTGTCTGTTCATGTGGCCAGGAGTTAGAGTTTACTTTAAACAAAGTCATAAAGAGATGATTAGAAGAGGCATAGTTACTCGAGCTTTAGTAAATAGTATTGACTGTGAAGCTGTGATTTTTTGCTAGAAACAGTTGCTCAAGGGGTCATATAGGTACAACTCAGTTGAAGGATTTCCAAATATTTCAGCCAATAGCAAATTTGGATTAGTGTCTCTGGGCAAAAGCATGAAGAAAACTCTTTGAACTCTAGATTTTTTATTTACACTTTACTCAAAGTTAGAAGAAACTTACTATTTTACCACCAGTTATCATTATGACCCACTGTTCAGTTCCCAGAAAAATTATATTACAAAGAACATCTTATTTAAATTTATTGCAAAGCCAATCCAAAAAAAAAAAAAAAAAAAAAAAAAAAAAAAAAAAGGAAGGAATAGGGGACCATAAACTGAGCTGAATCCTTACTGAAAGTAAGATTAGAAATTTGTTGATAAAGAATTGTGGAGGTTTTGTTTTTTTTTTTTTTTTATGATTGTCTGTTTCTATTTAATTTTGAGATGTTTTAGAGTGGGTAGGTTTGGGTTTTTGGTTTTGTTAGGGCTTTTTACAACCTAAGTTACCTCATATATATTAAGAGAAAATACCATTCTTTAACATAACTTTTGTTCCTGTCAGAAATTTTGCTAAAAATATAATAGACTATTTGCTGAAGTAGACCACTAATTAATCCTGTATATCAAAACAACCCCACCTTTGAAATAAAGTAATTATTTTGGTCTTACTAAGATCATTATTAGGAAGAGTTTATGGTATTTCTCAATGCTAGATTTTAATTTCCATTACTATAACAATGATTGTGGGGCTACTTCCATGAGTTCTATATGAGGAATGTTGGAGTATGACTTCTGTATTTCGAAACTGGAATTACTAATTGCAAAAGTGTGAGCTAGCAGGTAGGAAAAAAAAAAAGATTGTAAACCAAATACAAGCTGCTAAAACCAGGCTAGACTAATGAAAGATTGAACTGCTGTCCCCAGGAGCTGAAATTCTAGAAAATTTATAGGGAGGGATTTTTTTCTTATTTTTTTTTCTTTTTCTTTTTTTTTTTTTTTTTTAATCCATCTGTTTGAGTAATTTATAGAGCAAGGTTTTGCCAAGTTTCAAAATTTTGGAAATGAAATTAAACTTCGTTGTTACAAAAGGTCAGATTAGACACAGTGATTGTCACTTTCCTTTGTCAGCCTTTCAGCAAGAGAATATTAATGACTATTGTATTATCTTAAGTCTTGACAAGGCAAAAATACAGTAACCTTGCCAACAGATATCAGAGCCAACTTTTATTTTTTTCCTTTGGCTCAGTTTTTGTCCTATAATTTAATCTAGAGAAGCAGCAAGTGCGTGGAACAAATCTCCAGTCCTTAAATTGGACTTACATACATAGTACAATTATATAGGATCTGGATCCACCTGGATGTAAGAGTTGGATTTGCAGATATAATGGCAAAATATTGCCCTAGAAAATCTGGGAATGGAAACCACTTTTATAGTTTTAATATCTTTAAATGTTTAGTGATTTTTATGTTCAAGGCTTAGCCTCCGTAACAAGACTTTGTTTAAAGAACTAAGGCTGTATATTTATAGAAATAATATTTTGTACATTTGAGTGTTTCTTGCCTTCAGATTGAATCTAATTCTAACCTTCTTTGCTATATTTTCTCAGATGATAATATTATTTTATTTAGTCATAATATATTACTATAGAACAAGCTTTATACATCACATACAGAAAGATAAAGCTAGTATAAATGTATCTTTAGCTTTTGAACATTATATGTTAATGGCTTGCAGATTAATCATTAAGTCAAATAAATTAATTATTAAACAGAAAGTAAACTGCAGACGTTCTCTTTCACCTGATTATTTTGGAATGTCTATTCTTGTTATTTTTGTTCTTTTAAAACCGTTACTCTTGAAATTCTTTTCATTATTCAGAACAGTTTGTTTACAAATTGATTTAATTACTAATTTTTAAGCAACCTCTAGAGCATGGCTGCTAGCACATAGTATACCCACACATTTTTCTCTTATCTCCCCATCCACTGACTAAATTAAGCAGATAAGAGATTATGAGAAAAGATGGGCAAATATGATCGTTTAACAAGAGTTAATATGTTTAATTCAAATTAGCCCTAAAATATTCATTTATTCAAAAATTTGTCATCATTACATCATTTTATGTCAAAATTAGCCAGGTTATTAATAAAACTAGAGATTATAGTTTGGGGGAAGTGTAAATCACAATTATATGTGCTGTTTGGAATACAGCATAATATTTGTCTTTACAGATAAATTAACACATAATAGACAGGTGACCACATCGAGAATGTAGGTTGCAATGCGTTATTTAACGAATGTGACATTTGGTCTTACGCATTGTGAACATGTGGATAAATATGATCACATTTTTCCAGTAGTTTGATCAAAGATACTGAAGTAATCTTTTAAAAAATGCACAACTCAAACAAAATCCTCTTTATTCCAAAGAGAATATGAACTCTCACCTTCTGAGAGCACAGAATTTTACTCCAGGGACAATAAAGTAAAGAGCCAGCAGCAGTGCAGGACACCAAGCTCTCAGTGAGGCTGAAACCCCCGGCTACCAAATGCAGTTGTCACTGTGCTGCAGAGCTGTCAGAGCTGCCAATCACAGCTCAAGAGTTTGGGTGTATATGCCAGGCAGACATATATACACATACACTCACGCACATATGGCTATTTTTGAGATATCCAAGTCCTGTAGTGTAGAAATCAATGCTCCAGCAGTTGTCAACATGAATGAACACAGGAGCTGCTTCCGGAGCTGCAGCTCAGCGCTGCACTGGCAAGAGCTATGGTGGAAGATCGCTGCCCTCACACGGAGCGAGCTCCACGCCAGCAGCATGAGGAGACGTTGCCAGGAGGCCAGACCCCGAAAGACTGTGAAAAAGGGGAGCAACAAGTTAAGGGTGAAGAAGAAAATGGGAAGACAGGCTTCTTGTGGTCCCTGCAGAGCTTGAAGGCTGTTTGATCAGGATGTCAGAAGCGGAGGACGTTCTGAAAGGCTGCTGTGCCCTTGCAAGCTGCCACGCCTGGCAGAGCAAACCCTCACACAAGACCTTCTTAAGGAAAACAACTAATATTTATCCTGCTTTCCACGATTCTGCTTAATCTCTCATTAATGACTGCAATGGCCGAACATACTCTTTTTTTTTTGTTTTTAAATTTGAATACATTTCGAAGAGAGTGAAGCATGTGACCTGACAGCAGCAGTTTGGTTGTGTTTCAGCTTTCTGCAAAGGCTTTTATTTCCCTCTTTTTAGATTTTTTTAATAATGGATATTTTTTCTAAAAGTGTTTTTTGTGTTCTTTCTACTTGCACTGTGGGAGCAGTGAGCATAAACTGTGTGATAGCTGCTGCTAGGAAAGACAGGGCTCAGATCTCAAATATGCAATGTCTTATTACAATTCAGCTATAGGATTGCTTTTTTAATATGCACATAGCTATATCAGATTGCAAGTAGAATTTCTTCACCCAGCCTTAAGATACAAATTAATACTTGTTCGAAAGTTAAATTTTAAAAAAATGATAATTCTGCCCCTTCATTCCATTGTTCTTAATTCTTATTCTTCTGTATCCTCTTCTGCCCGTGTATCTGAAAGCTTTTGGCTAATGATGCAGGAACCAGTCTCTAAATCTCAGTGGGCCTGTTATCGAATGCTTTGTCCTGTACCCTCTTCCTTCTCCTGTTCTTTGTATTATAAATACTTCAGGGAACGGAACATCCTTTTTTTTTTTTTTTTTTTTTATGTTTGTACAGTGCTATGTTACTATAAAGCGCTGTCAATATATGTTGGTTTTAAATATTTATACTCTACTCATAAAATTCAATGGAGTCAGCAAAATACTGAAGCAGAGGATCAAAATTTCCCTAAATGTCTCTCTCACAAGCATCTTCAGAAGGACTTTTTTGTCTTTGACAAAGATGTGGATGGAAGAATTTAAATATTTTATAGATTTTTACTTCACAGACTGCCATGTTTTTTCTGCAAATAAAACACTTTTCAGAATGAAATATCAAGGCATGTTTTGCCTGTATGAAACTATCTTTATATCTACTGTACCAACACTGTTCATGAGAGAACTACACTAACATTGACATAAGGAAATAGTGTATTCCACCTGTTTCCTCAAATCACTTGTGATTTTGTCAAAAATAATTTTTTTATTCTGTATTTTCTATCTAGTTTATTTATATAGTTCTGACTTCTGTGAATATTCAATGTTTATGATGAACAGGAATACAGTTTTATGTTTTTTAGCCAGCTACGTACTTCTAAGTCAATCTGAGTTTTGACAAAGGAAGATTTTCAAGATTAGAGTCAAAACTGGGATTTTATTTTTTTCTCAACTCTTCCTAGGCAGCAAAATAGATGAGTGGTAATAAAGATGTTTCAATTTCCCAAAACATTACCCACAGTTTAATGATGTATAATAAACCTAGATTCCCATCCTGTTCTAAATCAAATCAGAAATCTTCCACTGACTTCAAAGTGGCTGGAGCTGGGATGGTAAACCTCAAGAAAAAAAAATACTTTGAGCAGAAGTCTCTGCTGATTTAGTACCTAACTGACAAAAGGACTTGGGTATTGAATGCAGGGTCATCTGAAATCCCAGCCTTCAGATATTTTGCCCAACATATACTTAAAATTTTTGAAGGCATTAGTGGTTTTGGCATACAAGTTCCCGAGGGGCCTGAAGTTCTGCTTCCAAACACACCCAGAAGTGTTCAGTCAAGTTGAGTCTCTTAAGAGATGAGCTCTTATTTCTTATTTCAGTTCTACGAGGATATACCAAGTAGACAATTTTATGCTTACCTTATCTGAGAGAGAGAATGCAGCAAATGCTCTGCTTTGAGGTTCAAGTGCATTTTTAAATGCTTTGTAAGAATTAACCTTAAGATTTTGCAATGTCCGTGGCATCAATTCATCAGAGTGTAAGCGCAGTCTTGTAGGAGGAGACACGAATGTTTAGGTCAAGCATGACATTTTTTTTGGTATACCAGTAACTAATAGGTTTGTTTGTTTTCTTCTAGGGCACATTGAATCCCTACTGTGTACTGTGGGATGATTCACGAACGTAAGTGACAGATGTTTGCTTCTATTGCTATGGCTCAAATATTACAAAGTACCTAACAGTATTTAAGTAGTTGGTCAGTAAACGAGTTGGTGTGAGGGCAGGGAAAATGAACATTTCCCGGAATGAAAGTACTGGATTTTTCAGTCACTTGGCTTCCTTTCTGCAGCTATGTACATTGAAATACTGCAATATCTCACCAGGAAGAGATTACTCATATAGTAATTTTAAGCTGCATTTTCAAAATTAAAATGAGGATGTCTAAGAACTGTAGTTCCTTGACGGTAGTTGCTGGGCAACAAGTGAGTGGGTAAACAATCAGAGAGATAACTAAGAAAGGCTCCCATTTCTTTTACTGCAGGGAGAAATAGAATTTTCAAGTGTGATACCCACAGCAATCTTCATTTTAGTTAGTGCGAATTTTCATTTTAGTTTAGTAAAAAAAATAGCCATATACTAAACAGCTTGCTAGAAGTCTTCTGCCACTTTTTAAAGTGTGTCCCTTCTGTAGCAAAATAGAAAATGCTGCTTTGAAGAAGTAAAGCAGTAAAATCAGTGTGGTTGAAAAATAATTCCAAGTTTATGCAGTTGTAACTTCCTGCATTAATCTTTCACAGTAAATCTCCCATTAAAGTCAAGGTGAACTTTGCCTAAATACAGATTAAGTGTTTCAAGAAGTAACCCTGGGTGGTTGCCATATTAATTTTTTTAATGATGCTGTTGTACTTCTTGTCCAGGTGTATTATGTGTGTCTTATACTACAGACTCATCTGCAGCGTTAGAAGTTGTATGTCTGTGATTTTGTGACTGGTTTGTCCTTGAGCCTGGGTTTACATCAGCACACTGGTGGCTGAGAAACAACGTTATAGGATAGAAATGAGAAACTTTGGATATAATACTAGAAATCATTCCAAAGACAAGTAGTACCATGGTCAACGGTTCTACAAAAGAATCGTAATGCAGTTATTTGCCAGCAACATCATAATGTTCTATTACTGTAAAATGTGTGGAATAAAATACGTGAAGGGCTTGATATTATGTATTATTATGTGCACACGGAATGCAATACATTTGGAACATCTTCTTTGTTTCCTCTTCACAGTGTTTTTCTTACACAGTAGTAGTACAGTGCTTTATTTAACGTTTGTCACATGCATTACTTTAAGCACTGTGTATTTAGAGCACATGTTCTGATTTCACTGCTTCAGTCCAGAATATCAAAGGCATTAGACTACCAAAAAAAACCCCCATAATGTGGATTTAACAATGTGATTCAAAGATTTCATGCAGATACCCAGGATGAATGTGTGAAGCAACGGCAAACAAGTTTATTTTGCGCTTGCCACTTGTTTTGCATGCATTTCTCTTAGTGCTGTTTTTAGAGAAGTTTAGTGCTACATATAAGTACTGGTTTCAGTATGCTTCAGAATCTGGATGGAAAAGTGAACTTTTGAAACATCTAAAATTTACATAAAGCTTACATAAAATACTCTGAAGTTTTGAGGGAGAAACACGTTTTTGTATTCTGAAGGGTATATTTTCAAATCATATTCTTTAATAGTAGTTAAGTGAAGGTGTTAAAATATTTTAAGATTAGGGGTGTTCTTGGAGATGTATCAGTTTTGAAAAGGGATATGAGCCATCAAATAGTCACAACAAGATATGATGTGTCAGTAAGTTCTGCACGGACACCACTATCATTTGCTTTACACATATATGTGTGTTACTTAATGAGAATCTTACCTGAGTGTGTAACAGCAAGAGCAGAAATCTACTTTTTTCCTCCATCTCTTAGGAAAAGTCCCTAATGTTAGCTGTGGGAGCATTAGTTGATTCATAATTTTATTTTTGTAGTGCTATTTCTTTTTGTTCCGGAGCATTTTATTTCTGTTTACTCAGGAATACTTCCAGATTTGTATTCTGACACCATGAGCTTTATAATGCTGAATTGATTCCTATAATTTTAATTCTTAATAAATAAATAAATATGTAGAGAACTATACAATTGGATAAGTGCCCGTGATGATGTTGGGTTCTTGGTGGCTTGTTTTTCTTTTATTTTTTCCACCTTTTTCTAAATCTCAGGAATTAGCCACTCACAGCACCAGGCAACTGGATTTGGTGGATTAATAGCCTTATCCACACTGCAAATCCTACAGATCTGGGCTGTGCTCATGTCCTTGCAAAGTAGGTAATTTTAGCATAGGCAGAATTTGGCAAGCATTTTGGAACAAACTCAACAAAAAGTAGTCTGCTTTTAGGTGAAGGTGCTTAACTAATTAGTAGTCTATGCTGAGATGGATGTTTTAAATTAAGTGCTTTTCAGATGAAAACTGTGTTTGCTTTTATCATCGGCATACAGCCAGCAATAACCTCTAATGGGCTTTGCGACCTTTTTCACCACTTCTCCCACATCTTTATCTGCATGCACTGCAAGTTCACATTTGGTAAATGATCCTTCCTCCACTGATCTTGTCAAGTTTAATCGTTCTCCAACAGCAGGGGAAGCTTTGTCTATCTGGGTTTTGGGCATGCTTCTCGGGAGATTGATCAGTGATTAACAGTTCCTTGTCATCCATCCTTGACGAAAGGTCTGCATCTGTGAGCTGTTTAATCACACTGGATCATCAAACCTACCCTACTGCCATTGCTATCTGTGACTATTTAGTCCTCCTAACTTTGGCAAAAGCAGTTTAAATTCATTCTTTCTATGAGATTTGGTGATTTTTCCCAGTGGTGATGTTTTATAAGGCTTTCCATTTATCAAGCTAGTTTAGACTAGTTATCCTGAGGGCATTCAACTCCCTGAGCTGGCAGGC
>NW_010137993.1:0-16906 GCF_000699245.1 Pterocles gutturalis
TTGGTCTATTGTACAGGATTGGCGGCAAAGAGCAGCCTATTCCTGCTCTGCGTGACAACATTTCCTGAGCACGAGCAGATATTAATAGTCAGCGAATACAGCAGTCCAACATTTCCCATTATTTACCTGCTTTGAGACAATTGGCATCTGTGCTGATAAGCGTACCTTTGGGATTTGTGTGTGTCCCTCACCTACTCCCAGCCCTGCTCAGAGATATTTCCTCCCCTCCCCAAATCTGTTGCTGTTTTTCCTGAGGCTGCATCCATCCCCGTGACGGGTGGACAGAACAGTTCGCCCCGTGTCCTACATCCAAGAGGACAGAGAATTCCCTGGTGGGATATTTCCCCTAATGGAAAGGTTCAGGAAAAAAAACAAAATAAAAAAATCAGCATTTATCCAGGACTGCTGGAGCCTGGACATTTGGTGCCTGGATTTGCATTCAATGAGAAATTCTGCTGGTTGACAATCTGTGTTCAATCTAATGAGGAACAAAGCCAATTAAAAATAATAGGGACCCTGTGCTACTGCCTGTAACAAAACAATAATAATAATGAAGGCTAAATCCATTTAAGTGTTCCATTTAGATAAAATCCAAACATTCCAATCTGATTCTGCCTTTCTCATTATTTTTTTGTAACTCTCTCTCATCAGCCCTAAGTCACTTGGAATGGAGAACGGGAGCAGCTGGTTTTGATAAGACTCAGACCAAATTTCATCCCTGCCAACGACTTCCAGAGAAAAACACCAGCAGCCCCACTCCTCCCACCACCAAGGGGGTTTCCTGACATGGCCATGGGATTGCTCTCTGGACTTAGCCCATTGAGTTGCAGGAAGTCTCTTCATTTTCCACAACATTAATTTTGGGGAAAAAAATTGTGTCAGAGGTAGAAATCCTCATCATCACCTTACAGCATAGATTGGGAGCTCTACTGCAAGTCTGGTCTACATAAACTTACCTGGAGAGGGGAACCGCTGTGGAATTCTGCTTGCATCCTGCCCCACAGATCATTAGCATTTCATTTTTAAAAATCAAAAAGAAAGCTGTAGAAATTTAGAAATACTTGAGAAGCTGGGTCCTATGACCACCACAGACCATCCACCAAGACCACAACTCCTAATACAACCCTTCCCCCTTTAAACCTCAGGCCAGGAGCTCATTTAACAAATGTGGGAGGTGGTCTCTCTGTGCAAATGACCCCTGCAGCTGCAAATCATTGCAGCAAACAGTTTGAAGGATATTCCCCACCTAAGGTGGGATGCTTCTTGCAAGTGAGGTTGTGCCTTTGCATTTCACACCTCTCCCGAGGTGGGTAAACTGGAGATCTGCTCCCTTCCCTGCAAAGCTGCCGTGGTGATGGGTGCTTGAAGACCCCCTGGGTGACATCCTTTGGGGACAGATGTGTCCCCACCATCTCACTGCTGGGGAAAGAGGCAATCTGAGGGCCAGGGGCAGCAGCGGGGTGGGAAAAATCCTCCCTCACCACCTCGTCTAGAAAATCCTCCAACAGAGGAGAGGCTACAGAGGGAGACTGCTCTGATTTGAACTTACTGAGACCATGTGAAATGTATTTTTTTTCTTTATTCCCTCACCTGTGTCTTCTACAAACATCTCCAGCTCTGTTGTCTATTTTTGGATGCTGGGAATTAACACCTTCATTTGCATTTTACCTTCATTTGGTCTGAGTTAAAAGTGGTTTCAAGGTAATTGGATGATGACAAGGCTTTCATCAGCCAAAGCGGTGGCACATCTCCCCACCTGGGTGACAGGAGAGGCTGTAACAAGCACCCCGGGTCCCGGGGGTGCTCCTCAGGGTAGCAGGGCCCCTGGAGGAGAGCTGTGGGTGTGGGAGAGGAGGGACTGGGGGAAGACAGGGAGTCTTTTGGCAAGGTCCTGAAATCCTTGTGACTGTGCTTCAACCAGGAGGGTTTCTGAGTTTTAGGCTTTTTGGCTAAACTGTGTCTTTAGCTTCCCCTAGGGAAACTGAGGCACAGGCAGTGATTTCTCCCCTATCTGTCTAATCCTATAGTTCCTCTAGTAGCATCAGCTAGGGATGCAGCTGGGGATGGAAATGATTCCTCCTGCTGCTCTCTGAACTGGGGTGGAAACTTTCTTCCTGTGTGTGAACGCTGAGGAGTTAATTCTTGCTCAGAAACATGAGGTCTTGTGCCCAGCCTGGGGCTCAGGTTTCAGTCTGAGTCCGTATTATTATACCCCAGGGCATCTCCCTTTGCAACAGCCCAACCCTCTCTGAATCCAAAATGACTCAAGGCAATGAGTTCAACAGCTAAAACCTGTGAAAAAGCTCTAAAAGCAGCCTGGGTTCCAGGCACTTCATGCCTGTGTGTTTTGCATGAAGAGTGGTGCCCTGGGACCCAGGGATGTCTCGGAAACTTGATGTTCAAAGGTCTCCGTGGGTTGATAGGAAGAGTTGGGGGATGGTTTGGGCAGAGAGAATTACTCAATGTGGATGTGCAGAAAAATCCCTGGTCCTACCTGGTGTGGGATAATGATGTGTACAGCTTGCCCTCTGGGTCCTCCTGTTTCACCGAGAAGATTTTGGATCCCAACCTTCTCGTCTCACCTGGCTTTCCTGCTGCTACTCTGCAAAAACACTGCTGGCATCCTTAAACTGTTCTCTTCTCTGCTACCCCCTCTCCTCTGGAAGGCTCCGGGGAGACCTTGGGGCACCTTCCAGTGCTGAAAGGGGGCTACAGGAGAGATGGGGGGGCTCTGGATCAGGGGGTGCAGGGACAGGATGAGGGGGAACGGTTTGAAGCTGCAAGAGGGGAGATGGAGATGAGATGTGAGGAAGAAATGTTTTCCTGTGCGGGGGGTGAGGCAGTGGCCCAGGGTGCCCAGAGAAGCTGTGGATGCCCCATCCCTGGAGGGGTTCACGGCCAGGCTGGATGAGGCTTTGGGCAACCTGGGCTAGTGGGAGGTGTCCCTGCCCATGGCAGGGGGTGGCACTGGGTGGGCTTTAAGGTCCCTTCCAACCCAAACCAGTCTGTATGATAGTATAGACTGCATGTGCTGCTTGGGCAGGAAATGTAATACATGTGGAAATCCTGGGCTGGTGTTTTTCTGAAGAGCCCCTCTACCTCCTCCCCGTTTCTCCCTTTGTGCTCACCTCTGGGCACAGTGTGGAGCAGGGCTCTGACGAAGCCATTGCTCCCCATGGCAGCCTCTTGCCATCTGCAGCTGCAGTCCCACCAGCTGGAGCCCAGCCTGGTGCGGAGCAGAATGTCAGCAGTTAATAATTAGCATAAATTAATAATAGCTTAATTAATAATTTTCCATTATTTCTGCCTCCTCAAGAGCTCCCAGAGGCACTGAATAATCCACTGAAACGTTTTGTACTATGAGTTCAAGCAAGCACAACTGTTTGGGAAGGCGAGTGAACGGTAGCTCCACTCTGAACCTGGGCACCGAGGGGCTGGAGCCTGGGGTGGGGACATGGGGACAACTGCTGTAGCCAGGATCCCTTGTGCACTGGAGGCACTCTGTCTTGTGAAGCAGAAAACTCATCTCTCGATTCATGCAACTGCTCTGATAGCCAAGGCAGGAGGCTAAACCACTTGAACTGGTTTTGACTGGGGTTAACCCTTTTTTTCCCAAGCTGTGGCGTTTTTGTGCCTTTTTATTCTGCAGTTAAGGATGGGCTGTCCCCTCTAAAAGTCACCTGAGAGGCTGCGTCTGCCCAAGCCCTGTCTCTGGTCAGGGAAGGGACCGGCTCCTCTGAAGGGCGATTCAGCCATCCTTTGGTGGGGGTTTGGTCTTGAGAGTAGCTTGGGTCAAACACCTGGGCAGAAGGCATAATCCAAACTCTTCTCCCTGGGTGCAGTTCTCATCTCTGCAAAGCCTGCGTGAAATTAGAGGAGGAGCCAAGAAAGGTTCTTGGGACATTTGGGGAGCCCCAAGTGTTTTGTTTTTTGTTTTTTTTTTTTCTAAGAGACCACAAAACCTTGTGTTTAGCCCTGCAAACAGGCTGAGCAGGAGCTGCTTTTTCTAATAACATCCAAAGGGTTAGCGCTAGGGAGGGAGAAGAGCTATTTAAGCTCAAAGGCAATAATTAGAAAATTAGTGGGTATAAACTTGCATAAATAAATTTAAACTAGAAATTACAAGCTTCCTAAAAATCCAAACAGTGAGGGTTGGAGCGATCTCTGACAGGGACCTGGGATGCAAAAACTGGAGCCATGTCAAGGGAGAAGACCATGAAATAATAAAAAAATCACAAAATTTTAGAGTTTTTGGGAAATTATAAAAGATGTGAGACGTTTTCCCTGCCCTGGAATGGGACTAAACATCTCCATATCGGGTCTTCATGTGCAGAGCTGGAGAAAAACAATTCTACCCGGTTCAATGGGAAGATTTTATTTCAGTAATTCGGAAATACCCTAAATTACAACAATGCCTCTGAAAGAAAGTGCTGTGGCAACTGGTTTGCATTTCAGAATGGTTTGTCATTTTAAAATGGGGAATCAATCTTGTGTCATCTTTGAAAAAGGCAAACTACATCATTTCAGTGATTTTTAAGAAATTACTCTAAAATATTCACATTAAGAAGGGTAGTGAGGTAGATCTTTCCCTTAAAAAGTGTTGGGTTTGTTGAATATTAATTGTGTGACGAAAATGAGATCTGATTTTTGATGTCTGTGATGAAGAAGACAAGACATCGTGAGTTCAAATTGCAGCAAGAGGGAATAATAACACCCCAGAGGTTGGGATAGGGGAGCAGGGGCTGGATTACCCAGGCTGGTTGTGTGATCTCCACCTTTTGAGGACTTTTAATGATTCTTTCTGATGTGAATTTCCATATTTCTCCAGCGTTTGTGTAGGAAAGCTGCTGTTGCACGCCTCTGTCAAAGCTGCGTCCTGCCCTGAAATGAAGGGGAAAATAGAGATGGAGACCAAACAGCTGCTTCCAAACCGCCTCTGAAACACCTCAAATTTCACCTTGTTTTGCTAATTCTGGGTGAGGGGAAGGGCAGAGACCCGAGGCATCCAGGGGAGCCCTCACCTTCGCAGCTGAAGGACGTTGCTCCCAATAAATCAACCGCTGCACCAGATGGTGAGGGCAATGGATGGATAGGCAAAAGGCCATTTGTTTTTTACCATTTATCACATTAAAAATAAAATCAGAGGTTAGATTTACACCACCCCACCCCTTTAAAGGCAGCGGACATTTCCTTGGCTCCATCAGCCTTGGAGAAGACAAAAGCAGATGGTGCTGCAAAAAGGGAAAGGAAAGCTTTTAGCATCCTTCAGGATGTCTTGCCAGGCACTCAGCAGTGACAATTATCGAGCAGGTAATGAAGACGGAGCAGAAACACTGATTTGCTGCTTGTGGAGAACAAAAGAAATTGCCTTTTTTTTTTTCTTCTCTTTTTCCCTCCATAGATCAGGGCAAACAAACAGCTTCTTTAATAATGAGATCTGCCTTGATGTGCCCAAGATAGGATGTCTCCTGCTGGGACAAGCTGGTCAGCTGATAACAGGCGGTTTTTCTTTATCACCAGCCCCAAACAGCAAATATTATCTCCCAAGGTAAATGTACTAGAGGCTCCCAGATCAAATGCTTTACAAAGAGATGTAGAGGGGAAAGAAAAATGTTTAATGCTTCTCCTTCCTCATGGCCATAGTTTGCACATCTCAGAGGCCCCTGGCTCTGCTGGGACGTGACTTTGTCCGTCCTGGGGGAGCTGAGGAGAGGACAGAGCAGAAATGCAGCTACAGAGGTGTCCAGGGTGGGAAGATTTGAGCAGACTGGGGGTTTTGCTGGAGATTTACATTATAATATCTGATAAATTCTTATTTGCTAAAATGCAAATTATCCCACTGAGCGTTGGTAGCCAGGAAGTCACGTTATCCCGTGTTTATAGCCAGAGGTCTGGAGACGGTGGGGTCAGGACAGAGCTGGGAGATGGACCTGCCAAGCTGTAGGGTCACGCTATGGTGCAAGACCTGCCAGGACTGGAAGAGCAGGGCCTCGGGTCTTTCCCCAAACTCCTTTCCGGGTGGGTTAGGAATGTGGAGAAGAGGAAAATCACAAGACCAGTTTGCACACTGGTTTTCAGTGACTGGACAGAGGGATTCATTGTCAGGCACCCATGGAGGCTTTACATCTCCTCTCCTCTGCAACCTGTGAGAACAGGAGGAAATAATCCTCCAAAGCTGAATTTTTTTCAAGAAAAGAGCGAAAACTCTTGATTCCCACTACATTTGAGGGAACTTTTAAGGAGCAGCAAAAGCAGAGCCTGGGGGCTCGTGCCTGGCTTTGGTAGGAGCCTGCTGCTCAAGACCACTTGGGACATCTTTAGAAGCCTTGTAGATTTCTTTTCCTTACTGGGCCCCCAAGTCTTTCACTTGGAGAAGAACCTGGGAATGCAAATTCAGCTGGAAGGATTAATTGTGGCTGGCAGAGGGGAGTGCTAGGGGAGGTGGGCTGCTGAGGTTTCGGGCTGGCCAGAGGGGAGGGTAATTTAGCAGGAGGTGATGCATGCAAGTTTCTGGCTGGCAGAGAAGAGGGTAATTTAGTGGGAGTTGATCCCTTGAGGTTTTTGCTGGATAGAGAAGAGAATAATTTGCAAGAGGAGACTCATGGGTGGGTTCTCTTTAGTTTCAGGCTTCATAGTACGTTCCTTTTTTAACTTTAGGGCCGTCTTCCCTGGATGACTGTTCTAGTTGCTCTTTCAGACGCCTGATTAAAGAGCAGCTCTTTGAGGATGCTGAACAGTTCAGGGGCATGGGAAGGGGGAACACAGACTTTCTCCAGCCCATGGTGCCAGTGACCCCTCGGATGGTGTGTCAGGAAGAGCTGCCAGCTCATGGTCCTCCTTCTCGGGGCTCTGCTGCTGTTTCGTAAAAACCCACCGGTGTAACTGGTCTCAGGAAAGAGACCTGGCTGGATGGTTTGATCACCACAGCCTTATCATCTTCCTATGGTAAAGGTCATCTCTGGGTACTTCTCCAGGTCTGGTGCTTCATTCTGCTCCACTGGAGTGAGAATTTCAGCTTTTCCAGGCAGCTCAGAGCACTTTATCTGTATTTTCCAACAGCAGGAAGATGGATAAAGACCTCCATCTTCCTAGAGATCTCATGGATCCATCCTCTGGTGTGACCAGAGATGGGAAGATTTCCTTGTAGCTGGGACTTTCATAGCCTTTTCCTCCAGTGTGAATAGTCAGGAGTCTAATAAAGGCTAAATCTATAAGGCAGCTTTACCCTCAGAATTTTCTTATGACCTATTTCCACTAAACCGTTAGAGAAATTATTTCTCTGAAACTTCTTGCCCTGTTTCAAATGGGGTTGAAGTCAGTTGGCAGGTTTGCAAGTTACTCAGGACAGGCAGATGCAATATCAGCCGCTGGTGTGATCATTCACCCTGTTTCCTACAGGGAGAAGATTCGATGAGTGCTCTGGTCTTCCAGCTCTCTTGTCCCACATGTCCCAGACTCAGTTCAATATATCCATGGACAACGCTTCTGGCAGAGACCAATTCCAGTAGCCCCAGGTCCAACTCAGGTTTAATTTATTTTCCTGCCTCAAAGACACTCAAAGCAAACTTTGATTTCCCTCCTCCCAGAGGGCATGGCTGAGATGCCTCCAAGACTGGTCTCCAAACCCAGTCTCCAAACCCAGCTCTAGATGGGGTAAGATGTCTGTGCTGTAGGGTCTGCAGCTGGCAGAGTCAGGGAGAGGGACTCTGGAGACCGTGGGCTGCAGTCAGTGTTGTCATGAAATGCATCAAGGGTGTACAACCTCACGGGCTCTCTAGGGCTTAGACCACCCCAAGGTCTGGCTATTTAAGTGTTAGATGTCTGTTTTATCAAGTCCCCTTTGGTGAGAAGAAAGAGGAGCAGGAGTGTGTCTGAGATTGGGGAGCTCAGTGGTCCTCTGGCATTGCTTGCCTCTTGGGGAAAACCCTTCCATCTTAGACAGCTACAGTCATTCTTGGAGTGCCTAATGCAAGAAGGTCCTAATCCCTTGAGAGGTTTCAAGATGCTCCTCTTGTATGGCTAATATTTAGATTAAATCCCTCTTCTGTTAAATGACAATATCCCTCAAACTGTTTATTTCAGAACACCCCACCAGAGCCTAATTTTGCAACAATTTCTCCTGCTTTAGCAGAGAGCTCGTGTCTATTTATGTACATCTCCTCCACACCTAATAACCACAAGAATAACTAATAGGAAGTGCTTGAAGCACATCTTAATTAGCCTGACATTAGCAAGCTCCAATGTCTTTGGTTAATTGATAGATTTTAGCACGACTGAATCTCAGAAATTGAGTGAGGGTTTAATCTACCTTCATCAGAGGCTGAACAAACTGTGCTCATAGATCTCTCGGGGCAAGGATATTTGACACAACAGCAGTTGATTGAGTGGAGAGGAACCACCTCTAAGAGCAGCTAAGGAGCATCCAGAACTGCCTCCATTAGGTGTGACTAAATGCAAAAGATATTATTCATGCTTAGCTAACAGCTTGAGGATCTCTAGAATGGAGCCAGCGTTTGCCTTACAGCAGTCGTACCCTCCAGAGACAAACAGCTGAGAGGAGACCTCATCACTCTCTGCAACTGCCTGAAAGGAGGTTGTAGTGAAGTGGGTGCTGGGCTCTGCTCTAAAGTAATAAGTGATAGGACAAGACGAAATGGCCTCAAGTTACACCAGGGAAGGTTTAGGCTGGACATTAGGAAAAATTTCTTCACTGCAAGAGTGATGAGGCATTGGAACAGGCTGCCCAGGGCAGTGGTGGGGTCACCATCCCTGGAGGGGGTCAAGAAATGTGTGGATGTGGTGCTTGGGGACATGGGTTAGTGGGTTGGGTGGTGTTGGGTTGACGGCTGGACTTGATGATCCTTGAGGTCTTTTCCAACCTTAGTGATTCTATGAGAGAGGGGCTGGTTCATCAGCATCACCCAGCTCCAGGTCCTTCCCTGCACCCCACTTTCAAGGCCATGGGTGAAGGTGGACCAAATACATCACACAGGGAGAGCCCATGGGAGCAGGGATCGCGCTGTCTGGTGCCAATGGGTATGGAAAGGGAACTGTGTGTTTCTGATCAGTTGCTGTGCCAGTCCCTCTCTGGGCTCCTGGTCATCCCAATTTGTCAGAAATCAGTCTGACAGCTAGATCAACCATCACGGGTCTTGGTTTGGATCTGCCCAGTACTATTAGTCATTTTATCTAGTGGTTGGACTTCTCTGACTTTCTTGTTCCCTACAAGCACCAAAGTGCTCCAGAGCTGCCAGGGCTTGACCAGGTCATTGCTGGGAGTGACGGGTGTGGTAGGAGAACATGTTGAGTGCACCAAATATCTGGAGGGGAGACACCTGCTCTCCCAGGCACGTCATAGAATCATAGAATCCCAGGATGGTTTGGGTTGGAAGGGACCTTAAAGCCCACCCAGTGCCACCCCCCTGCCATGGGCACGGACACCTCCCACCAGCCCAGGTTGCCCAAAGCCTCATCCAGCCTGGCCTTGAACCCCTCCAGGGATGGGGCATCCACAGCTTCTCTGGGCACCCTGGGCCACTGCCTCACCCCCCGCACAGGAAAACATTTCTTCCTCACATCTCGTGTCAATCTCCCCTCTTCCAGCTTAAAACTGTTACCCCACATCCTATTGCTACACCCCCTGATAAAGTGTCCCTCCCCATCTCTCCTGTTGACCCTACGGATATAGCCAGGGTCCCAGTTCTGCAGACCACCTTTTTTACCCTGTGAAGGGTTGGTGTAGGAGCTCATCCAACACTTGTGATGAAGCATTTTCTTGGCAGGTATAATCCGGTGACCTTCCCGTCCCTCTCCATCTCCGAGGAGCAGGCAGTGAAGGGAACTCCCATGATTCGAGGTAAGCCTCAAAGCTTTGCAGAGTATTTCCAAAGCAACTGCTGTGCTGCTGAACTCATTTCACTGAATAAAAGGCCCACGAGGAACATCTCAGGCCTATTTGCTTTGGATTTATAGTGACGTCTCTGCAAGTTAACCCAGCTTTTGAAAAAATTTCCCCTCTGCCGGAGTCTGCAGAGTAGAGGGAGGGGAGACAATGAAAACATTTAAAGGAAGCCCTGTGGGGATGACTCCAGATTTAAGCCCTCATAGAATGCAACTGGTTTTCCAGGACACACAGAGCCAGATTAGTGTGACAGCAAATAGGAAGTGAAGGGGAATCGGCCAAGTGGAGTTGTCTTAATGGCCACTAGAAAAGCAACTGCTGTGTACATGTTGTAAAAAACATTAAAAAGCTGGATGTTTGCTGTTTTGACAAGCTGCACATATAAAAGTGAGAAGAAATCCTTGTAGCATCTTGTTCGCAGCACCAAAGATCTCAGAGGGTGTTTTGTGACTTAATACCATCACATCGTGCTGACACCGGGACATGCGCCTGCCCCATGTGCTGGGGGTCCCCATCAGGGACCCCTACCACCATTCCTTATTCCATGCCCCATCAAAGATCCTTTGTGAGGTCTAACATCAAATATATCATTTCCACAATACTGTCTTAATTTAATAATGAATAGGAAGTGTGTTTCTTACCCTAATTTGAGATAACCGATTATTAGAGCAACTCCTGAGTCAAGGAGAGAAGTATTTTCACTGGTTAAATCAAGTTGCCCCATAAGTAGTTGAGTTTGGGATACTTGATTTCCTTTTTTCCCCCTTGCTCCTCTGCCTAGAGAAATACAATTTCTGACCAAAGCTTCTCTTGAGGTTGGGTACGGTCCTCACAGCACTATCCAGCATGGATTTTCTGGTGCTTGGCACCCCAGATAAATTCATCCTGCAGCCATCCAGTGAGACATTAACTGTATCTCGTCTCCCAGCCATCTCTCTTCTCACAGTTTGCAGGACTGTAACACATTTGAAACTTTTCCCACTTCATCAAACTGGCAGCTTCAAAGGCTACTGGGAGGAATGGAAAGCCAATTAGATTTTCCTAACTGAATGGGCCAAAAAATAGGAAACTCTCCTGAACCCTCCCCATCAACACTGAATTATTTCCAAGCAAGCTTCCATTCGGCTGAAGAGGAAAATCTAGTGGAAATGTCACTCCAGTGTACACTAGGGACGGCATGTTTGCTCTTGCCCATGACAGCCATGGAGCAGAGGTAACAGGAGAAGCTGCCTGGTGGAGAGACCTGTGATCAGACATCTGTATGGGGTCTCCTCCATCTGTATGGGGAAGACCTCCATGACAGCCCTCCTGCATGATCAACCCCTGCAGAGGGATTTAGAGCTTCCAGTCCCCCATTTGTTGCTGCCAAACATGGGTTTCTGGCTTAGATTTTCATCCACAGTATCCCCAAGATCTGCAGTTTCTGATGGTGAACATGTGGCTTATCATAGACATTTCAAGGTCAGGTTGGATGGGGCTCTGGACAACCTGATCTAGTGGAAGATGTCCCTGGTTACTGCAGGGGGGTTGGACTAGATGACCTCAATGGTCCCTTCCAACTCAACCTATTCTATGATTCTGTGATACTCTGGTGAGTGCTTCAAACTGTGCCCATGGGCTTTCAACAGTCCAACACGCAACAAAGTGCAGGTGCATCACGAAGCTTCCCAGGGGCTGTGAAGGAAAGCCTAAATCAGGCACGGCAATCCTGTGCACAAGACCTTTCACCCAGGTCCCCCGCAGGTCCCCAGCATGGCCTGGAGCTGACATCCCAGCATGGTCAGACCCCCCCATTCCCTGCGTGGAAATAGTTTTCCAGCCTGGTCATGGATGTTGATCTCTCTGCTTTGCCCTATAGAATTGGCCCTACAGCAGAAGGATGTTTATCCCTCTGGGCTCGGATGTTCTGCATCATCCCTGATCACAGCCTTCTCCAGATGCTGGCTGCAGCTGGAGCTGGAGGTTTCCCACCGGCAGCTGGAGGGGGGCAGGCAGGGGTACACATTTAGCTCTGTGTCCCACTCCCCCCAAAGCAGCTGCATCTCCTGATTGATCCTCCAACTTTCCCCCTGGTTTCATGTGACTGCCATGGCGACGACAAAAATAAAAAAAAAAATCATATTTCTAACAGCTCTGCCAGCATCCTTTGGGCTTTCAGGAGCGAGGCTTTGATCGACACGGCACACCAGCGGGCTCCGCGTCAGGCTGATGAGAACCGAGGAGATTGTAATGAGATTCCTTTTGTAATTCTTGTCAAGACGCAAAACCAGCCAGGCTCGGTAAATCAGCAAAGCCTCTCTTGTTCCCTGTCCTGATGGAAACATCAGTAGAGAGACACTCGGTGCTAAACTGTCTGCTCGTTGGCAGGTATCCAGGCTGGAAAGCAAGTCGAGGGTAGGGGGATAGAGGGGAGGGTAGTGCCTGGGACAAGGCTCTTCCTCTGGACTTGGGGGCCAGATCCAGCCATGTGGTGGTCTGATGGGGCACATCTTTGTAGAAGGAAAGTGTCCTGCTGGTAAACTGGTACCTGTGGGGCTCCTTGAGCTGATAGCACCAGAGAGACCCAGGAGCTCAGCCCAGGGAGGGATGCAGGCGAAGAGCACTGGCTTTGTTTTGGTGGTCACGAGGCAGTTCTCCACCTTTTTTCTTGTCCCAGGGCATCACAGTCACAGCAAAAAGCAAAGGTCTCTAATATCAGCATCGTGTTTTCTTGGTGTTGAGAAATTATGTATATATACAAGAAAAAGGCAAGGAAGAGAGGTGAGGACTAGGGTTTGAGGGGGAGTCAGATCCTCAGGACCCTGAAAGTGGTTCATGGAGTGGCTGCCTTGCCCCGAGGGCATTGTGGATCTGCATCTTCAGCCTAGCTCCGCTACTAGACCCAGGAAGGCAGGATTGCTCTGGGCACTGCTTGATGAATAGCACCCGTGGGGCCCAAATCCACATGGTCAAA
Organism: Pterocles gutturalis; assembly: GCF_000699245.1. NCBI lineage: Eukaryota > Metazoa > Chordata > Aves > Pterocliformes > Pteroclidae > Pterocles > Pterocles gutturalis. The sequence goes on from NW_010137993.1 coordinate 12,855, forward strand.
AGCCGTGGGGCTGTCATTGCAGCTGATGTGATGGTTCAGATACTGCTGGGCTTTCTCAGACCTGTAAACTCATTTGTTGAATTATTTAGGTCTCTTGCTAAGATTTAAAACATCTTCTCCTTAGCCTCGTGAAAAATGTACCTAGTTAGCGACAGCTATCCTGCCTGGCTCCATTTCAGGTATGTCTAACAGTGATGGATGTGGAAAATGGGAAGGGTTTTCTCCTCCCTCTCTCCAGCCCCACCCTTGCACATTCGCTCCTAGCGGATCTTGTTCCAGAGACTTTATGTATTTATCTTTGAGAGGCTGTGCATCTTCTCCTGCTGAGACCCCGCCAGGTTTATGAGCCATCCAGCCCCTCTGAGCTTGGCTGCCTGGATCAGCATCCCGAGACGCTGATGTCCTTTGGAATGGAAGGGGATGAGGTGGGTGGACATGTCGGGAAGGAAGTGGTAAAGTTCCCCTTGCCTGAGCTCAGACTGCTGAGCCAAAAGGACTCGATTCAGCAGCCCAGTTTGATAGCTCAACTCCCTCAGCACCAGCTCCTGCAGTCTGTACAATCTGGGGGTAATTAACTGATTTTCTGTCTTGCAACTGCACAGTGTCTGCTTGTGCTCAGCTCTGATCTGCCATTTGACGTTTCCCGGCTTGGTAGAAAACGTTGCAATTAAATGCTCTTTCAGGTCAAACTGTATTTCAGGGTGGAAAACAGTGACTAGCTCTAACTGGAGCCTTAAAGGCTGCTGGGTGGCTGTGTACACCCTTGCAGAGCTGTGCTGGGACATAAATCCTTCTGGCATCCCTACGAGGAGGCAGCAAACACAAATTTCTGTGTCGGAAGGCCAATTCAAGTAATTTGAAAATCTGCATCTTTCCAGGCTCTTACCCCTGCTGTGGCACCATGACTGTTCCTAAATGCGCCATATTTCATCCTGATGCCTGGTGGGTTTCTTGGGCTTCTTGTCCCTGTTGTCCCAAGCCTTTACCTTCTCCATCTTACACAGAAGTGTAACTCTATGGTAAGCATTTACAAAATAGAATTGAGACCTGGGACAGCCACACAGTGCCCTGATGGGAGGCAGGGGTCAGTTAAAGTTTGGGAGACACATGGAGAAGGTCTTGACTCTTCCATGTTAGGATATGGGCTGTGCTTCCTACCTGCACCCAGAAATCTGTTGAAGACTTTGGGAACGTCATGCTGGAGAAATGCCTGAGTGTGTCTGCGGGACTTGTTGCTTTAAAGCTCTGTTTCACTGTGTTTCCATAGACTAAGCTACAGCAGCAAACAGCCACCCTCACAGCTCTTCCCCCTCATTCCCTCCCTCCTCCCTCTCTTGCAGGAAAGCAGAGCAAAGCTTTGTATAAACTGCTGCTCTCCAGATCCCTTTGAACGCTGTCAGAGCCCCCTTGTTCTGTGGGAGCAGAGCAGGTTTCAATATATATGAGACTAACCAGGCACTAGAAAAAAAAAAAAATCCCAAACCACAAACATCTGGGTGAGTTCTTGAAAAAAGGAGTCTCTTCCTTTATTTTTTTTTTTAACAAAATTACCACCAGCAACACAACAACAAAAAGCTTTCAAGTCTTTTTCAGACACGTGTCTGAGATTTCCGCCTTTGACAGAGGATGCTTTGCAAAGGGTGCCTTGCGTCGAATCGTGCTCCTTTCAGATGTTTCCAAAACAACAGATGCTTGTAAAACAAGAGCAATAAAGCGAGCCATGGCTGAGCCTGCTTTGTCTTAAAAACTAACTTGCAAGACACTCCTGTCTGCTCTGCTTCTCTGGAGATGCAGCAGTAAAGGCTCTGCCCACTTGGATGGCAGCGATGGGCTTCTGGCTACGTTGGGTGAAGACTGGACTTCACCCACAGTAACAAGTGCAGTCTGGCACGGTCTTGGAATAAAGATGCTCAGAATGAGATGCATCTTCTCAGACATTTGGCTTCAGGGCCTGATGCTCAGCCCTGCCACCCATATGGAGTTCCTCTCACTGCTGGCCAGGATCCTGGAGAATAAATATCTTTGAACATCAGGCCCCTGAACTGCATTTTTGCGTGTCAAGCCTTGGAAAGGGCTTTGCTTTGGAGTCTGCTCCTGTAATCCCGAAGGAGCTGGCTGCCAGCTCCTCGCAGTCACTTTGTGCTTTTGTACATGTTGGAGTCAGAGCGGCAGATGAACCACAGCCCTGGTGCCATTTCCCTTCCCCAGAAACACTCTATGGATTTAACTAACAACATGCACCCTGCAAGCACCCTGTGAGGGAGGATGCTGACACTGGGAGAGGATGCACGTGACTCTGAGATCCTACCATGCCTTGTCTCCCTCCTAGACACCCCCCTCACGCAGCCCTCTCTGATCAGCCAGAAGAAATCACAGCATCAAACCCATGTGCTCCTCCTTTCCCCAGCACCAGGCTCCTTCTCTGTGATGCTCATGAGGGCTCGTTTACACCATGGGATGTTTTGCACGAAGTTGGAGAGATCCAATGGGAGATCCATGGCCTGTGGGATGGTATAAAAGGGATGGGTGCTGGAGCAGATGGACAGAAGGCTTTGGGCAGTGGGTGTGTGAAGGTTGCAATGGCTGGAGCTCAAGAGCAGTCTGCCTCTGGGTGTGGGAATAAAAATCACAGAATCCCAGAATGGTTTGGGTTGGAAGGGACCTTAAAGCCCACCCAGTGCCACCCCCTGCCATGGGCAGGGACACCTCCCACCAGCCCAGGTTGCCCAAAGCCTCATCCAGCCTGGCCTTGAACCCCTCCAGGGGAGCTCAGGAAACTGGGTTTTCTCAAGTGTAACTTTTGCAGCGTTCAGGAGAGGGATGGGAAAACAGCAGAGAAATGCTGCAGCTTGTAAAATACTTGGAGAGAAGGATGGTTATGTCTCCCAGTACTTGAAGGGGACCCCAAGCATCCCGACACCTGGTTCCCAGCTCTCCTCAGGATTCTCCCACATCAGCTGGGATCAATCAGCTGAAGGCCCCTTTTGAAGGGGGATGGAGGGAAGAAGCCAGCTCTGAGTTGAGTTGCAAGGGTTAACCGACCCCACAGTCAGCTCCTCTGACAGCAGATCAAAGCGCTGCTCTCCCCAAGGCCTGGCCATGTGCTGTGTGGTGACTCCATTGTATTCCCTTCACAATGAGAGCTCTGTGGCGGCTGGCTGGGAAAACCCCCAGCATGTCCTTGCCCAAAGACCGTCACGCTGGCGAGGGGTTTCGCCTGCATCCGGGCGCACGAGAGGGGAAGTCACGCAAGGGAGACGATGTCTCCATTTGAAGTCTCTGGCAGGACAAGCGCTGCTGCTGGACGGGGGCTCGGGCGTGCCTGCTGCTGGTGGAGGGTGTGGATGTTTTCTCAAGGACTTTGTCTTTTCAAGCTCAGCTGGGCTCTGTTCAGCTGCCGCTGGTGGCGTTTGATGCTGGGGCTCAGCAGCGTGGTGCCCAGCTGGAGCGGCTGACAGCTCAGTGCTTGCAGATGGAGAGGAAGGGACTTACCCCAGCCTGGGCAGTGGGATGGTGGCAGGGACAACAGTGAGAGCTCTGATTGCTCCTGGATTTATACTGCTGTAAAATGGTGTCTTTGCGTGTGGGTGGGAGAATAAAAGAAAAGCAGCACTGACGAGCTCCATTTGCAAATCTGTGCCATCCCGAGCACAGGCAGTGACACCTGATGGTTTCACCAACGCCAGGCTGATGGGAAGTGCCTGCTGTACACAGTCCCCACGCCGATTGACAGCTTTTTTGGTTCTCATTGAATACGGAAATCTCTGCAATGTGATTTCCAAAAGCTCTGAGCATTTGCGAGCTCCCTTCACAGAGGGCTACGTACTGAGTTACTGTGAATTTACACTCGTGTAATTGGGAACAGGATTTGGCTCGCTGTCAGTACATCATGGGCTTGTTAAGAATAGGATGTGGCATTCCTTTAGCCACTGCATTTGGAACAAATTGTGGCTTTAATACTAAAATGTGGTTACTTAGTGTCAACGACTGATCAGAAAGAAATCTACAGAAGAAGAGATTGTGTTGGATGGGTAGTGGTAGCGCCCCCCCCC
>NW_010137993.1:16937-17940 GCF_000699245.1 Pterocles gutturalis
CTTTGCAGTAGCCCCCATGACTCTGATTTCAATTGTTTATAATTTTGCCAAGTGTTTCATCTTTGGATTGAAATGTCCTACGCTCTGTTTTTCCCTCAGGTTGAACATTGGTGGAAAAGTTCAGGAAAAGCAGCTCAACTTTTGTGGAGTAAAGCTTAACAAGTGTCTGGCCACTATGCTGGCCTTCTATGTTTCGTTTTTAAAAAACAAACCCAAAGGATCCCAGTGTCTCAGGCAAAGTTAATTTGGAGGTCAGGAAGGTGCCTTTTGTTGCATCTTTGAAAACAACCCAGATTTGGTCAAAGTAGGCTCTGAGGATGCTCAGCTGGGTGTTCTGGAGGCTCTGTGTGTTCCTGCCCTGTAAACGTGTTGTTCCAAGTAGCTCAAAAGATGATGCTGATCTCAGGCCGTCACCGGCTTGTGATTTGGCTTCTGGATGGGATGACTTGAGGCCGATTTTATGTAAGACCTTGACTAAACCTGGCCTGAAGAGTTCTCTTCTTGGCTCTAGTGTCCCAGCAGTCCATGCTGGTCCCAGAGCTGCTGCGTCTCCTGCTTTCCTCCTCAGAGAAGGTGCAGAGCTCATCCAGACCCAGCTCCAAGCTCATCCAGACCCAGCTCCAAGCTCATCCAGACCCAGCTCCAAGCTCATCCAGACATGGGTTTGGGTAAATATCTTGACCTAGACCTGGAATTGCTCCTGACTGTGTGATCTCGGTTGATTTAGTCTAGTTTCTAATGGCACGGTTTCATCATCGCCTTTGCGATCGTGTGTCCCTCTGACAAGCCGACCACCGCCAAGCCCTCTGCTCAGCCCATCAGCTGCTGGCTGTCAGCACATGAAGGGGCAGAAGCCCCCCACTGCATTTTAACAAAAAGCAGGGGAAAGCCTCAAAATTTGTATTCGCAAATAATTTCTGTCTTGCTTTGGGTCCCATTCTGCAAGGCACTGTAAAGACACACAGAGAGTCCTCTTCCACTGCAAGACACGTTTTTCAGACCC
>NW_010137993.1:17950-25153 GCF_000699245.1 Pterocles gutturalis
TAAAAGTCCACTTAATTTCAGCCTGTGTGTGTAATCCCCCTGCAATCAATGGGAGTTAAGCATTTTCTTAAATGCTTCACTGAGCTGGACCCTAAGCAGACAAGCCAGACAAAGAGGGGATGAAGGAGAGATTTTGATTTTTCTCCTGGGAGTGGCAGCAATGAGAATCCATCTCTTTGAAACATTACCTTGCTGCCTCTGTCGTGCTAGCTGGGATCCTTCCTCTCTCGTACCTGCTGCCGTTAGCCTGGGGGACCTCCTCCATCAGCCAGCCACGTCTGGGGAGGAGAAGAAAACCTCAGAGGCTCCAAACTCCCGTCAGGCGCCTGCCGCAGCTGTGGACACGTGCATCTCCACACATGCATGCAGATGTCTTTTAAAGGAGAGCAGCAAGCTGCAATGGATGGGGAATACAAGCAGGAAATCCTAACACAAATCTGGCCTCCTTCCAGATACCGTGTCATCACTTTTTCGCCTATGTTAAAAAAACCCTGACCTTCTGCTGCCTTTGCTTGCAGTGAGTTTAAATTACTTAAGACTTCTTTCCAGATGCTGTTTTCTTAAATTACTTACCGAGAAAGCCTAAGTCAATCTGCATATTAAACCTACCGGAGATTGGAGTCCAAGTCAATGTGGCTCACAACAGTCCCGGGAAACCAAATCTCTCTCCCTGGGAGCCTGCACTCCCCCTTCTCCTTCTCCTTTATCTTAAGGCAATAAAACTTTGAAGATGTAATCTAGGCATTATCTGCCTTTTTGGATAATGTTCAACAGTAATTTTAGCATCGTCTTTATCTCCAAAATGGTTGCTTTAAATTCAGCTTCTTCCTTCCCAGAGGCTGGTTTAATTTTTAGGCAGCAAAGCATCTTTCCCTGTGGATTTCCTTCTGGTGGGTCAGATTTTTTTTGGTCCTGGTTTATTCTCCTATTTATTTCCCCCCTCTGCCATACCTCCTCACCAGCATTCTTTGGCTTTTATTATATTGGGATTTATTCTTCCTATGAACAGATTCATCCTTACGGAAGAGTTCAAAGCATATTCCAGAGGTGGGACCTGGAGCCATTCCTGTTTCCCCACCAGCACCCTCCCAGCATGTGCTGCTGGAGAGGATCAAGGCAAGAAGACATCCTCTCTCGGGGACTGACCCAAATTTTCAAAACCTCCTCTCAAGACAGATGCCACAGGATATTACCCCTCATCCTGGCCTGTTTCCCTCCTGTTTTACGTTCATCGTAGTTTTGGTGTGCCTTTCAAAGCTCTGTTAGGAGAGAAACATTGGTTACAAGGTTTACTTCTCTCTGCTTAAAAAAGAAATTTGAAAACTGGATCAGTTCATATTTCCCCAATCTAGATAATCTTCTGTGGGGAAATCAGACTGTTCCCTCCTTCCTTTTTTTTTTTCCTCCCTCCTGACAAATCTTTTACCATTAGTATGCAGTCTCCAACATATATTACCTTCCATCTCACAGAGACAGAACCTGCTTCCAATAAAACTTCCCCCGAGACACTGGATCTGGCTTTGACTTTCCTGATTAAATGAGCTATGGATTTAATTTGACAAGAGAGGGAACTGATTTAGCAGATGAACTATCTTGTTCAAAAGGTGATGTTTCTATTGCAGCCCGATCTCTATCGGGTCCCCCCCTGTCATGTATGGTTGGAGCCTGGTGTGAAACATCACCTTTTGCTGAGTTATATTTATCGCGCTCTCTCTCTTTTCCCCATATTTTTGATTAGATCTCTCTGAAGCTGTGTGATTTTGTAGGTGGTGTAGTTTTACACAACGCAGCCGCTCGCTCACACTCCCCCCTCCTGGGGATGGGGAAGAGGATTTAAGGAGTGAAGGGAAAAGAGACTCGTGGGGTGAGATAAGAACAATTTAATAACTAAACTGCAACAAAACTGAAAATAATGATGGTAGTAATATATACAAATTTATAAATTTATAAATTAGTGACACACAGTGCAACTGCCCACCACCTGATGACTGAGGCTCAGCCTGTTCCCGGCTAATGATCCTAGAGCAGGGAGAGTCCCTAAACTACAATCCTGGAACGGAGATAAGAGCCTGAGCCTCAGAGAGTCTGAGAACCAACTGAGAGAGAGAAACAACCCTGCAGGAGAACTTCCAAATAGCCCGTTATCTCTCCCCTGGCCATGCCGGGCATGGGATGGAACAGACCATCGGCCAGTTTGGTCTCAGTCCTGAACCTGAGGTCGAATCCTGGGCTGGTCACTGGGGCTGTGCTCCCTCCCAGCTCCTCCTGCCCCTGCAGACACGGGCACAGCAGAGAAGCTGGAAAGTCCTTGACTGTCCTGGCAGCAGCTCTGCCCATCAGTGTGTGATCAGCTTCTCCTCAGCACAAACCCAACCAGCCTCACACCAGCTGCTGGGAAGAGAGGGAACTCTGTCCCAGCCCAAACCAGGACAGCAGGCAATGTGGTGTGTGTTTCTGTGGGCTACAGACAGGCTGAATGACCCCTATAAAGTGACAGGGACCCCCCCCCCACTTAGCCAGATGTCAGAAGCTTGCCATGGAGCTGCAGGGATGTGGATCTATGCCTGGCTCAGCGTAACGGAGATTTCTGTGCGTCTCTTGCTTTCCAGCATGGCTCTGGACGTAGCAATACTTTTCCCCTTCTGCTCTGATCGCATCCGCATGGCTTGGGCTGGGGCTGAGGGCAGGGAGGGTCCCTGCCTTACCGAGGGCACAGTGAGGTTCTGGGACCAGCCAGGAAGCCCCCAGAAGTGGGATCATGCTATTAGCAGTGTTTCCAAAAAACAAATACCATCCAAAGCAAAGTCTGAGGGCCTTTGTCCTTGTCAGGGAGCTGTTCCAGGAAGGATGGTTTGGCAGAGACTGACTGCAGGCACACAATGCTCTGCCGTGGGAGGGGCAGGATTGATCCCTTCCCACTCCGCTCCCTTGCCAGGATGTGTTGGACCAGCTCAGCAGCAGTGAAGGGCAGCTGACCGTGGGGTGCTGGAGTAGGGAGTGTCGACTGGGGAGAGTTTATATGGAGTTCTCAATAAAATCCACTCATCTGCTAATGGTACCATTTGCTTAACTGCGGTGTCAGCAAGTTGTGCGTGGTTGCATCCTCTTTAATGCAAGCTGTTCTCCAGCATGTGAAATACTCGCAGCCTTGGCGCTGGCAGGTGTGGGCCAGACCCCCATCCCACCCGTAGCATCTCACCAGAGCTCAGCTCCACATGCCAACACACTCCTCTGTGTCACGAAACCAAGGTGTCGGTGAGGTCTGCCAACGATGACCCAGGCAGAAATCCTTCATGTGTGAGTGTCTCTACATCCCAGCCGTGGTGTGTCTCTCCCGTTAGCTCTGACTGGCATCCTCTGCTTGCAGCTCCTATCTAGGTCACCGGTTCTGAAATAGCGTGGAAGCCAGGCACTCGTGTCCCCGGTGTCTGCCTGCCTGCGGGAGGTCTGGCGAGGAATACACTGAATGATGATGGAAGAGCTGGTGAAAACTGAATTCATCCTGATTGCTGGTGCCCATACAAAAGCACAGTTTTTTTTTTTTGTTTTTTTTTTTGTTTTTTTTTAAATCAAGACCATTAAATGCATGTGTTGGATCCACCATAGCTTATTACCATGTGTGGCTCGAAATTCTTCCTACAGCTGCTGTTGTAGCAGCCCTAGAGAAGGCATCCCTTACGTGTTCATATATATGTGGCACACACATACTATCACTGCATGACATCACTATGCTGAGGGTGGTGAAACACTGGTCCGGGTTGCCCAGGGAGGTGGTGGATGACACATACATGCAAACATGCAAGGTCAGGTTGGACGGGGCTCTGGGCAACCTGGTCTAGTGGAAGATGTCCCTGCTCATGGCAGGGGGGGTGGACTAGATGACCTCCACAGTCCCTTCCAACTCAAATATTCTGTGATTCTATGATACTATGACTATTACCTTGCACGATTTACTACCACATTACTGAGTGCTGCACAGCACCCACCAGGCTCTCTCTCCAGTTGGAGGGATGGAAGGAGAATGGGGATCTGTGGCTAGTTCACCCCACAGGCAACCCATGACCATATAAAGCATTGCCCAGCTCTTTTCAACACTATAATCTCAGGCTCACTGAGGTGGAAGACTTCTGTAAAGGGTCATCCCTGCTCAGAGTGACCTGCCTGGGAGCTGCCTGAAAAATAATTGCTGGAAAATGCTCTTGGTGAATATCTCCTTTTCTGATCACCTTTCCTCGGGTACTTCTTCCTGGGAGAGATGTCCCCTCTTCCAGCGCTGTTCTCACACGCCTTTGATCTTCGTGTTTATAGGACTTTTTTTAGCTATTTCTCCTTCCCCTGCTGCTGATGAGGGAAACCATCAAATTCGTGGTCATGTCACAGGTAATAGCTACTTCTTTGATTAAGGACCATGTCCGCAAGCAGAATTTCACTGGAGCAGACATTGCTCAGGAAGATGCATTAGTGCACCCGAGCAATTTTTTGCAAGGCTAGCAGGGACCCATTGCCCTTTTGTCTGGCCTGCTGTAATTCAGCTGCTGGTTATACTGTGCCATGTTAGAGACACAAAGTGGCGACTTTAACCCTTCAGTCATAATAGCGGCTTTAAAGAAAACATTTTGGAAAGCTGTAGTTCATATTAGAGATGAAGAAAAAGCTATTTGCCATAGGTGAAGGCAAAATGAAGATAAACACAGATAGTTTTTGCCAGCGGCAGGGATAGTGTGGTGGATGTAATGACTTATGTTCTCCCTGATTTTATGCTGCTTTAGTCTTGGGTCAGGTGTTCAGCCATGGCCCGTTCTGACGTGAAAAGATTCAGATGTTTTGTCCAGTGTGTGTCTTTGGGATGTACAGTCTGAAACCCCTGCATCACACAGACCATTGCAGTGGTGTTAGGAAATACCAGCTTGAGGGCTCTGTCCGACAAGCAAAGGCACTGGGGGATGGACACAAGGCAACAGGTAGTTATTGCAGATTAATGAATATATTGCTCTTACAGGAGATGCTGGTTTGCCCAGTTTGTACCAACAGAGGAATTAAGACTTTGCCCTGACAAACCAGGGATGGGATCCATCTCACCATAACTAGATGTCTCCATCTAATGCAGACCTCCAAGTGCCTTATATGGTCTGTAGGGACAAATAGTGGACTCCAGAGTCCTTCATCTTAACTTAAAGCAGACTTCTGGAATAACCCAGCTGAAGTAAGCCAGGAAGTTTCCTGAGAGTATGAACTGAAACCAAAATTCCTACTGCTGAGGTGGATAAATATGCCCTAGAGATTTGAGCCTGGTTGTCTATGTGGTTTTGATTTAGTTACTCCTTCTATACGGACTTCTGTTTCCTTTCCTACTGCCTGGTCTTGTCTCTTTAGGACGATAAGCTCTTCTCAGCAGGCACTGCCTCGAGTGTAAGCAGCCACCAGCTCAGCAGGGTCAGGACTCAGCTGGGATGAATCACACAGCTACCTTAATAACAGCAGCATGTTACTGGAGTGCTGGGAGATGAGGAAAGAGCAGAAGAGCTGGTGAAAAGAGGAACAAGGACATCTCATGTCCTGAGTCAGTGGAAACAGCTAGTGTCTTTGAAAGAGCTTGTATGAGAGTCAAAGGCTCCAGTGATGGAAATGGTGAGCTTCTGGCTGCTGAAGAGCAGCCTACATGGCATGAGAGTTACTGTACAGAGAGCGCTGACGATGGCGACCATAGAAACCCCAGACCAGAGAAGACTGGGGCAAGAGGTGGTGCAGAAGAAGAGAACATGTGGGATTCTTGCAGCTGTATGCAGGTACATGCCTGCTTGAGCAGCTTTTTACCACCCAACAGAGAGCTGGTAAAACATCTCTTTAATGCCCATTATCACCAACCTTTCTTAATTGCATCCTTCTGGGAGCGTTTTGCAGCGGCATCATTATCGGTAGAAGCTTCATGACTCATTAGCATTGCCACAAAGAAGTGGTTTGTATGAAGTTACTACAGCCACCTCCCTCTTGAAATAATAACTCCAATGTTCATCAAATTTGATGGAAAAACTCCCAGCATGGCATGAAGCTTTGCAACAGCTTTGATTTATGGAGAGCTGCTGAGCCTGGGCTACGGCAAGCAGCAGCACAAGTTTTGGAAGAAAATGAGTGTGTCCATGTGTGTGCATATTCCCACGTGTGTTTGTGCACATTCCCACGCGTGTTTGTGCAGACAGTGAGTCTGGTGCTCCTTCCTACCCCAACCCTCTCACTTCTACCCCGTCTCACTGCAAAGTCCACCTTCAGAATTAATTGAGCTCTGCTTCCATCTTGCTTGTCTTTGTAAGAAATAACGCGTGTTGCTGGCAAAGCATGAATTAAGGGAAGGCAGAAGCTTACAACCCATCCGCACTCCAGCCAGGGAGTGCCCGCAGCCTGCAGGAACAGCGGCAGAGCCTGGTGTGAGCCAAGCAGAGAGGCCAGTGTGATAGATAGGAGCAATTACTGGGGGCCTTTCCTGCTCTGTCATCTCTGACTACCTCTTTACAAATGCAGTGCTTCCTACTTGTTTCAAATACTGTTGAGGCATTGAGAATCCTCAGTAAATAATGACCGGTCCCTGTAAACAGAGGAATAAATGAGAGTCGTGGCTCCAACGATGGCTCCCAGGAGGCTCCTCATAATGGAAGGAGAGGATTGCAGCCAGCCAGCCCTCGCAGGGATGTTATTCACGCTTCACCGGGAACGCAGCTTAGATCAAGGGAAGGTTTTCTCCGCATTTTGTCTTTTCCCAGGTTCATAACCCTCAGGCTGTTCGTCCATCTCATCTGACTGCCTGGAGACCATAAGTTGATCTCATCTGGTTTTCCGCTATTGTGGAATTGTTCCCCCCTCCTGCTCCTTGCATGGAACAAAGCAACTAGTGTTCTGGCCAAGGCATCTTTTCCCTGCTTGGTCACAGGGTCCAGCCTCCATCAGCCCCTCACGGCTGTGCTGTTGGGTCCGGGAAGGACAGCAGGTTGGAGCTGGACCTCCTCCCATTTTCTAGCCACCCCAGAGCTGAGCCAGCAGGGAGCTGCGGCGGGGCTCCTGCTTTCTTCCCCCATCACCACCACTGTGGATGCTACTTTCCAAGCTGCTCACTCAGCTTTCAGACTGTCCTGGGTCTGGCTGGGATGGAGATAGTTTTCAAGCTGGGTGTCCAGCTGTGCTATCAGATGAAGGGTGAAATGGGGCTGGGGC
>NW_010137994.1:0-277 GCF_000699245.1 Pterocles gutturalis
TTAAAAAAAAAAAAAATATATATATATAAAACTGTGTTTGACACACTGGCCTGAAGCTCCACCTAACTATTTAACCCTCTGCTGAGACAGATAGAAATAGCTAATGCAGCAGGGAAAGGGGAGATGGGGTGGTGCAATTAATTCACCCAAAATAACCATGACCTGGTTAATTAATTAGCTTCCAGGGACTCTGTGCTTGCTCCCTGTCTGGGTTTTCCAGCAGAGTGGTGCTGTCCAAAGAGGCTGTAGCACAACTGTGCCTTCCAGGGCCCCTCTT
>NW_010137994.1:627-854 GCF_000699245.1 Pterocles gutturalis
AGAGACCCGCCCTTGCCAAGACCCCCTCCAGCCCCCACCTGAACCCTGATGGTTCCCAGCACGAACAGGCTGGTGCTCAGCCCTGCCCACCGCAGGCGTCGTCAGCATTTAAACATCCCTCTGCATGGCCCGTGGCAGAGGTCCCAGGCATCCGTCTGTGCGTGTACCCCGCAGAGACCTCCTGCGCCCCAAGAAGACCCCTTTTTCCAAGACTCACACACACACAC
>NW_010137995.1:0-51136 GCF_000699245.1 Pterocles gutturalis
TGGGGGGTGTCTGTGCACGTTTCCCGGGTGGAGGGCATCGGTGTGGCCCTGGGGCACGGACAGAGAGCCGCGGGGAGGGGGGTTGGTGGGGGAGGGAGGGTTTGGAGATGGCGGTGGGATGCCCTGGCCCCGGCTGTGCCCAGTGTTAGCGTCGTGCTGGTGTTTTAAAAGGCATGAGCTGAGCGTCGGGGTCTGCTGTGCTCAGAGTTGGATAAATAGCAAGGGGAGGGCAGATGGGAGAGGTATAAAGAGGGAAGTGGTTGAAAGGAGTCAGCAAAAAGCTGTGTGGCAGGCAAGGTGTGCTGAAACATTGGCTCTGGTGTGTCCGGGTTGAGTAGGTAGCTGATCATAACAAGGACGTAGCTGGCACTGACAGTCGTGTTGTCTTTCCGTGCTCTGCTGTACAAACACACACGCACTTGTTGCAGCAATCAACAGCAGAAGCCTTCTTGCTTTTCTTTCAGATATGGCTCCATACTATGAAGCCCTCTGCAAGTCTCTGGAATGGCAGATAGACACCGATCTGTTGAACAAAATGAAGAAAGCGAATGAGGAAGAGTTGAAACGACTTGACAATGAATTAGAAGATGCAGAAAAGATCTTGGGGGAAAGTGAAATCCGAGACGCAATGATGGCCAAAGCTGAGTACCTGTGCAGGATTGGGGACAAGGTTGGTTCATGGCAGAGGGTTTATGGACTCATATTAAAAACACTGCAACGTAATCCTCTTAGCTAGGCAGGTTGCATTGAGCACTGGGTGACTTACCAGTGTGTTCTCTTTATGGCACACCTCAGACATGGGTGGGAAATAGGGGAAGCTGTGACTGAAATTTAAATTCTCTAGAGAAAAACAAGTAGTCCTTGAAAGAAAAAATTTTTTTGAAAAGGGAAAAAGTTATTTTCCATTTGGAGATGTTATTTTTCACTTTCCTTGTGTCTTTTTAAACTTTTCTAAACTATTTACATAGTCAAACTTAATTTCAAGTGATAGTGTTCATTTTGCTTAGATGTACGAGATCTATGAGGAACGGCTCTTTTAACTTGATTTAAACTTTGGTTCTTTAAGATAATTCAGACTACCTAATGCTAAAGTTCTGTGGGAAACTGAAAAGGTTACGCCTGTCAGCAGAAGACAGTGCATATACTTAGGACAGACATTTTGTAAATATTCTAGGTGCTTTTAACATTCTTATCACAGAAAATGCTGTTTTGTTAGGAGGGAGCTCTGACTGCGTTCCGCAAGACTTACGACAAAACTGTGGCCCTGGGACATCGTCTGGATATCGTGTTCTATCTTCTAAGGATTGGCTTGTTTTATATGGATAATGACCTCATCACACGGAACATTGAAAAGGCAAAAAGGTACTGCTTGGGTTGTTAGAGTGCACTAAAGCACTTTTGAGACTGTAGCAAAAGAAGTGGAAGATAAATACCTTGCTGACAAGAAATGACTAAGACTGATTGTGAGACAGAATCACAGAGTGGTGGGTGGGTGTTACCCTGTACTAGAGAGCTTTCTATTCCTGGATTTTTAAGGTGGAAAAGAAAGGTTAATGTTTTGTGTCAGCCATCTTTTAGCAGCTTACTTGATTTGACTTTGTAGCCCACTCCCAATTTTCTGTTCTGTAGCTGTTGGAAGACAAATAACTTCAAGTGTGATTAGATTGTACAACAAAGTGCAGTGCAGGATTCCCAGCTGAATCCAGCTGCTGCCAGTGCCACCCAGCTGGCTCTGTGAAGTGCCAGCTTTTCATCTAGAAGCAAGAGCCCGTTGCCAGCATGGCGTGTTTTGGGGCAGCTCTCCTTTCTGCATTTCCACTACTAGCTTCACCGTCTCTGTGCTCCCAGCATTTTGAACTTCAGTGGTTCCTGTAGCAAGCTGCAGTTCCCAATCTCTGCTAGTGCCATGAGAGACCAAGGCAGAGGGTCTTCCCAGTTACCGTGTTCCTTGGGCAATGATTTTTTGCGTTGCCTTCTCAGCAGATTTTGTCTTGGCCTATGCTCCTGCTTGTAGCCACATCAATTTTGTGTTAATATGATTCTTGAAAAGTGCCAATTAAATTTTTTCTATGCTGCTAGTTGGACAGCTTTGATTTTAGCAGCAAAGGCAGTGGGAATATGTTGCCACAGCTGAGGTTGACACTAAAATTTACCTGCACATCTCAAAAGTCTGTTGTCACAACTTAAGAGGCTGTAAACTTTTCCTTTCAGCTTGCATTGTGCAAAAGCATCTGTCCTCTCCTGTCCCAAGGAAGCCACTTTCCTACCTGCCAGGTGTACAAAGCCTGGACTGTTTCAACAAGCTGTAACATAAAACAAATTATTCTTTAACCACATGGTGTCAGCTGAGTTATTGTACTTCTTTCATATAGCTTATTACATAATACCTCTATATAAGTAAATATTTCTTTTTGTCTTATTTTAAGTCTAATAGAAGAAGGAGGAGACTGGGACAGGAGAAACCGTCTCAAAGTGTACCAGGGCCTTTACTGCGTAGCTATTCGAGATTTCAAACAAGCAGCGGAGCTCTTCCTTGATACAGTTTCAACGTTTACATCCTATGAACTTATGGATTACAAAACATTTGTGACATACACTGTCTATGTCAGCATGATCGCATTAGACAGGCCTGACCTTAGGGAAAAGGTAAGGAAAGCAGATGAAAATACCGGTTCAAACAGACACAGCCTTTCTTTAACCAGTTTGTCTCCAGGCTGAAAGTGATGGTATTCAGACATGTTTGTTTCCTTTCAGGTTATTAAAGGAGCAGAGATTCTGGAAGTGTTACACAGTTTGCCAGCTGTACGACAGTATCTCTTTTCTCTGTACGAATGCCGTTACTCAGCCTTTTTCCAGTCATTAGGTAAGGCTGTGTTTTGTCCTACAACACTATCTCAGGCGCTTCAGTTTTTTTGTTTCAGATCATACACAACTTCTGTGGAGCAGCTACAGTTTAGAACTAGAACTACTTTATGCAGGAAAAAAGAGATTTTCTTTTTGTCAACAGTGACCTAAGATTTGCTGCTGTTTGATTTTTTTAAACAAAGAAAAATTTCGCACACAGTGAGCCTTATGAAAGGTGACATCTGATTATCTGGAAAAGCATTTTGAAAATGGCTATGGAACACTGGCTTACTTGACGAGCTAGGTCAGATGGGAAAGCTTTGAAAGGTTTTATCTTTGAAAGAAGTTGCAAAACCTGTAGTCTAAAGGCCCTGAAATTTCAACCTGTAAAAGAAGTTACATAGAAGGTTTTCATTGTGGTTACCATTGGCTTTCTGCTCTGGTTTCTATGTGAAGAGAAGCTTTTCAGAAAACTCTTATTCTTCCCAGTTCTCAGACTGCTTGTTTTCTGTCTGTGAGATTTAGAACAGGAGAAAGTAAGATATTTAGAAAAAGTAAAAGAGAATCCTTCATTTTGTGGAAGACTGGGCCTGATGAGATTAAGAGCTAAGGGCAACATTGTTTAGTGCTGGCCTTACCACTGAGAACTAAAACTGTCAGGAGAAAAAGTGTCTTCAGTGCCTAGAAATCCTTGTAACTAATTTAAGAGCTGGTACCAGAAAATTACTCTTATTTCCTTACCCAACTTTGCATTAACAATGTTTCTTCAATTAATTACACACAAGGTACTGCTTGTTTCCCAGCAGCACATTGCTCTGATGTAACAACAGATCCCAGCACGTGCCTTTAGTAGCAGTCCCCCAGCAGGAGAGGCGAGACTAGCTCACACCCTGAAAGAAGGATTCTCTGCTGACGTACAGGGTCGTTAGCTTTGCCACAATATTGTTTGCATGTTTGCTTCTGGTTTTAGAACTGATACAGATTATACAAACTTTCTTCTCTTTAGTGTAGAATGCCTTCCATATCCTGAATTATGCAAGAACACAGTATAGTTGTGTTCACACTGATTTCTTATTAACTGGTGCTGTGTGTTTTATTTACATAATGGGTATTGTACATTTCTTAGAGATTACTGACTCATTTACTTTATTTTTTTTTAATTTTTAGCTGTTGTAGAGCAAGAGATGAAGAAGGATTGGCTGTTTGCACCTCACTATCGGTACTATGTACGGGAAATGAGAATTCACGCGTATAGCCAGCTCCTAGAGTCTTACCGGTCATTGACATTAGGATACATGGCAGAAGCATTCGGAGTCAGTGTAGAATTCATAGATCAGTAAGTTATTCGGCGTCACTTTATACCTTTTAATTATTTACAATAATCTCATTATGAATAAAAATCTTTGTTCTACCTTGATTCTAAACACGCCACGTTATGTTTCTATGGAAAAATTTGGCTAAATTTAAGTGAACTGTATGTTTCAGTAAAGAAAATAATTTGATTGCAATCTCTCATGATGACTTCCATGAGAAATGAGTCTTTTGTTAATAAAACTTTGTTCTTTATACTGCTATTTCTATGGACCATCGTAAGCTATGAAACTTAAGCTTTTTAGAGGATGATTTAGTTCACAACTATGTGAAAACTTAGCTGTTACAACTCTGGGGATCTCCACATTTTATGTACCCTACAAGTCCCCTTTTTTAGTTTTAGTTGCTTTCTGGTACAGGGACAGGATCTGATGTTTTTCACTTAAATCAACCAGGTGCTGCAGTGTCAATTTGCAATTGTTTTCTAGTGTAAAACCAACAGATTTATATCATGATGAGAACAAAGGTGAAATGAGAAATTGACTCTTATGTATATAAAAGGCTTTGTTTCAAATGCCTGCCCAAGAGTAATTCTTCTTTCATAGACAAGTTTCAGATTTTCTAACATAGAAAAGTGTTACAGAACTATAAATGCTCCTTGAAACATTCAGAAATTAATTAAAAGGTGTTTCAAGAGAAACCAAATACCATTCTATTCAAAGGTAAATGTTCTAAAGTCATACCTGTTCTTATGCTTCCCAGTAATTTATTACTAGTTTTAACTTGTCTTACTGTTATTTTCTTCTACCATCAGCAATGTGCTGTAGACCAGCAGTTGATTAAGCAAAATAATATTTTTTAAACAGCAGCATATTTAGAACTAGTTGAGGATAGGGAACTATTAAGAATTGACTGGCATGAAGATATTTCCATCAGGGTAAGTTCCAAATAGGCATACTACATGACTGCTGCCTTTGAATATGAAAAGTAGTTGATGCTAAGCTAAAGTGAGAAGTTTCACTAACTCAAGCATGACAATCTGTTCTGAGAAGAAAATAAGATGGTTTGTATTCAGATCACTAGAATGATTATTCTTGTGCACAACATCCAAGCTTTAATAAGATGAGGATGCATAAGATGCCTTATGAAAATATGTAGGCTGTTGCTTCAGAAATATCATGTGGTGACAACGTTGTTTTGTAATAGCAGGTTCAGTGCTGCTGGGTCTACAAGTCCTTGGTGAAGCATGATTTAACCAACTTTTTTTTTTTTCTTTACTTAGGGAGCTTTCAAGATTTATTGCAGCTGGGCGATTACACTGCAAAATAGACAAAGTAAATGAGATCGTAGAAACTAACAGGTATGCTATTAATTCCTAGAAACCATTTTTGACAGCCCAGTTGAACTCTCTACATTTTGATGACACTTAGTACAGAAATGTAAGTGGCTTGGTGTAAAACATACTCTCACTTCTAAAAATATTTTTTTTATCCCTAGGCCTGATAGCAAGAATTGGCAGTACCAAGAAACCATCAAGAAAGGAGATTTGCTGCTAAACAGAGTTCAGAAACTTTCCAGAGTAATTAATATGTAATTTTTTTAATGCAAGGGAATGCAAAATTTAGATGTTTAAAACATTTTGGAAGTAACCTATAAATATATTGTATAACTTGGTATACTGTAGGCAAAAAAATTACTAGCAAGAGAGGTAGTGTTTTTACTTTCCACTTCATTATGTAAACAATGTTCTGTTTTGGTGTATGGATCTCTGTTCATTTATTAAATCTATGATACCGTTGGTGATCTCTTGTAATATATTGTGTTCCTTTACTTGTCTGTGTATATAGTGTTCAGTATTTAATAGCAAAGCAGGGTCAAGGTCTGTGAACAGAGAGAACTAACGTCAATTCTGTGCTTGCTTTTTTAAGACTTCTTTTTTGAATCAAAAGTGAAAAGGACCAGTTGCAAAATAGTAAAGTAGCCAAAAATTTTAGTTGAGATTAATAGGATGAACTCTTGCTACAAGAGGGTTACAGCTTAGGGGAGAAGGCATAAGGACACAAATGACTGTGGCGAAGCAGTAATACAACCACAAAAACTGTAAGGACTGTAACTTTGGGAACATCTTTAACTGAAGTAGCCTCTCCCTTAAAATGCCGTTTTTGCTAGCTGTTGAAAAGGCAGTCAGCACATGAGCAAAGCATTACCTTTGTAATTACTTCCTGTGTTAGATTTGCAGATGTCAAAATGATGGTAGGAACAGTGGAAGATACTACTGCTGTTTGACACAACTGATCAAATGCTGTAGGGAGTTACGATTTCTTTCTTCACAGCTGTTGAGGAATAAGTGTTTCAAGTCGGCTGCTGCCATACTGATGACACATGGTTTCTGGCCGTAGCAGAGCCTACGGCAGCAGCTGTTTACCCTGCTTGCTTGGCTGGGCTTGAGGTTTTTTTTTTCTCCTTCCAAAGAAAGTCTGTGACTTAGTTCTGTGAGCTGTTTGATGCCACTGCACTTAGAATCCATTTACTGTCTGGATTCATTGTGACTTTAATGCTTGAAGTAACACCAACAGGTAGACATACCCACAGAATGATCCTGACATTGGGAAGCTGCTGTGCAACAGCTAGGACAGCGTGGAATTTCACATGCCCGCTCCTCTTAATGCAAGATCACGGAGGATCTCCCATCTTTGAATCACTGCCACCTGCCCAAGGTTAGACTCCACAGACATAATGTTGAGGGGACATTAATATTCTCCGTTGAACTGTTCTGAAACTCAAAATATGACCTAATGATTTTTGATTTTCGTTTACTACTTACTAAAAGCTATTTTGGTTTTTTTACCCCAAGTAGTAGCTAGTTTTAAAAATTTAAAATTCAGACAGTACTAATTAGAAGAAAATTCTGACCATCAATTTCTTTACAATAGTGAGAGTAATACAAGAGAACCCTAGTTTGTTTACCATGTGGTCAGCTAGTGATTCTGTATTTTGTGTTCACGCGTCTATCACTTCCTATAACATTTTAATTAATTTCAGCCAATATTCAGATTTTTCAGAGCTGCAATAATCTCTCTGTTTTTCTAGATCTGTTCCATGTCAGATACAGTACAGCTAGCTCGCAAGACTTGAGTTCTGGATGCCTTCTTTTCCACCTTCCATACATGCAAATTGTTCAGCATATCAGAAGACCACACTCCAGACAGTATGGGCCATAAGCTTCACTGAATTGAGGGATTTCATTTCTGGTGCACAGATGAATTTTCCTTTCCAACGAATTTGTACTTGAACTGGCTTTAATTAACTATATCAAAGCTTTACAAAATAAATCTTAGAATTTCCATTCAGCTTCTGTATTACCATATATATTTTTTACTCTAAATTGAAGGGAATAGAAACTTACTCGAGAAAGCTAGACTAACATAGGCTTCATGCACTCGAGAAATCTTGCTGCTCTTTTAGTGTAAGAGCAGCATAAAAAAAGGAAGCTACTTCATGAGGAAAATAAAAGTATTACTAAAGATTCTTAGTGTGCTGTAAGATAGTTGGAGCTTTCACTTTTTATTTTATTCTAACCATCACTATCCTGTGGGAGCCAAACATTTCAGAATCTGGTGTTCTCTGCTCAGGTAGGTGAAAAAACAATGTTCAAAACCAGAAGTGCGCATATCCTACCAGAGCAAAATGAGAATTTATTTTCAATGTGCCTCCAATAAATTAGTTCTAGTACAATTCTTAGTCAAGACGTTGGCTTTATCTAGAAAGACGCTAATTGCACTAGAGACAATTATTAAAGACCCACTTTAAAGATCGTGACTTGCCTTGCTCATTTTCTGATCTTGGCCTATGTCCTGCGAAGGAGGATCGGAGAGGAACCTGTAGGGCTTCTTGACAAAGCTTTCTGGGCCAAGACCTGGCAGAAAAGAGTCACAGCAATTTTATCTGAAATTGCTTTTGTGCAGCAATTCACCCTCTCAGCCATGCCAAATAGTGGGATAAAGTTCTGGAGAGTTGTAGGGAAGGACAACAACTCCTGCTACAGCTGGATGCACAAAGCTTAGCCAGAGCAGTTAGTTATTGCTCTCTTGAGAAAAGAAAAAGCAACCTGGTACATAGTAATTTTGCAGCGTAGGAATGCTGAGGGTCCAGGCTTTGAGCTGATCAAGTGAGAGCCATGAGCAAGGGCATAATTTTCTCCATCGTTTTTAACTGCTTCCTTCAATTTCCACAGCAAATCAAAAGCAATAGGATTTATACTTTCTTTAAACCCTGAAGTAACTTCAAGTTACCTTTCACTGTCCCATGGTCACATCAGTTTTACCTTTTTCATCTATTCCATCTCATGATTTCCATTTCTTTAACTCAATTGTGAGTGGCACCCCAGACACACCCATTCATGCTTTGGTCTTGACTCCCTTCCATGGATTTATAGTCCACATGCCAAAGTTGTACATTCTCTCTTGTAATTTAAGCTTGTGCAGTTCCTTGAACTAATGCCATTCTCCAATTTCACTTTGGAAGGCTGGCTTCGTACTAGCACCAAGGTAGCCAGAATCAGACACAGATTTCAAGATGCAGCGACAGCACAGGGACGCTTTCCGCCTCGCTCTGCAATGCACGCGCTGCCGTTAACCTGTGGGAACGCAGGAGGGAAGTTTAAGATCTAGCCTTGCAGACAAGAGACATGGTGCTTTTGAAAAAAAGTCACCTGCTGTGGATGGGGACACAGGTAAAGGGAGCTCAGCTGCACAATGGAGGACAAAGAAGCTGCTAAACTGAAAGAAAGCTTTTGTACTGACGTGGCTACAGATGTCAACTCCAGTCATTTCCATGGGCTCGGACAAGGTTTTTACACTGCATTTCTCAAGCCAGTCTTTGTCCTTTACAATAAGGTTTGACTGCAGGTTAGTCTGAACAACTTCAGAAAAGGTTTTTGAGATTCCCCTGAAGTTTGGTGGGCCAGAAAAAAAACGAAACCAAAACAAGCATATGCCACTTTTCCATGACAAAGATCCCATGCTGCTCCTTAGGAACAAATCCAGCAGCTAACGCAGTTCTTAGCCAAAGCACTGAGAAAAGCATTCAGTCACATTAAGGGTCCCGTGGTGAATCCTACAAGCCACGTGTGTTTGATTATTTGTTGCAGCAGAATGTGATAATACTGAACCA
The DNA here is from genome assembly GCF_000699245.1 of Pterocles gutturalis. Classification (NCBI taxonomy): domain Eukaryota; kingdom Metazoa; phylum Chordata; class Aves; order Pterocliformes; family Pteroclidae; genus Pterocles; species Pterocles gutturalis. The sequence goes on from NW_010137995.1 coordinate 9,328, forward strand.
AAAGGAATTTGCATTTAAATAAAGCCAATTGCAAGCCCTCGTATTGGGTGTTTCGGTAGTTGGCATAAGCATCATGGCCACGGAACGCTTTAGCCTACAAAGGCGACGGGTGCCAGGGCCGTTCGCTGCCAGCTGGGCTGTACACAGCGTGGGCACCGGGCCAGCTGCACACCCCTGCCTCCAGAGCCGCACGTGCTGCTGGTGCGGGACCGGGATTCAGGAGCTGTTCTGCCAAGGGCAGGTTGCAGCCTTTGAGCCCAACACGGCTGCATCAGAAGGCTGACACCTCCGGGGTTGAAGGACACATCACCAGCTTCCATTTTAAATGTAAAGGGCATCAACAACACGCACACGTGCACAAAAGCGCACACACCGAGAACCTCTGACATTTGGATTTGCATTGCACGCACTATCAGGCTCAAACTCCTCCACCACCAAGTAACTCTTCCCAAATATAAACTGGAGTATTTTCCTATGAGACAATCGGTGACAGGGGACAAACTGCTTTCTAGCCACTTCAGGGAAGCCTATGGTTACTGGCTTCCACTGCAGCACCTGGTCGGAGGCATTTTTCATGACAAATCCCATTACAGAACCGATCGAGTTGCTGGGAGAAGTGATAACCCCCCCAGCAGCTCTCCTCTCTGCCCCATACCCCCCAAGCAGCTCTCCGAGGTCAGGCAGAGCTCTGAGATACCCCAAAGAACTCAGGGTTATACAGGATAAGTGCAACTTTTTTCCTCTTTCTTCACCTTACCCATTTTAGAGAATACAGAACCTTATTATAAATGCAGAATTAATCCTTCAATTCTGGCGCAGATGCAACCAGCTCAAGAGTCACGAACTTGCCTGGGTGCGATGCCAAGCAGAGAGCTCTGCTCCGCGGCGCGAGCTCCCATCTCCTGCACGCTCCGTGCTGCTGTCACTTGTACAGCACAACCAGCTTCAGTGCCAACAGTTTATAGGCTGGAGCAGAAATTAGAAATTGCTACTAGAAAAGAAAGATATTTGCAAGAAGGTGAGACAAAAAACCTTCAGTCAACACAAAAGGTAAGTTAAATGTAGGAATATCAGAAATACTCATTATAAATAATGGCAAAGCAGAACCTGCTTGCTGCCTGACCCCCCATTTATATGTTGCAGCATTTATTCCAAATACTAAAGAAAACGTTGTTCTTACTGTTGTAAGAGAAAAAGAAAGAAAGAAAAAAAGAGAGATGAAAGGAAGCATTGCCACGGATGTAACTATGGATTCCTGTCCCACCACCAGGAGTTTTACCGGTTTTACAAACAGCTTCTCAGAAGTCATCCACCACCCGCAAGTCCCAAGACACACGCACAGGAAAGCCCGCAAGAGGGTTTAACTTGTTGAATTCACCCAGGGGATTCTTTAAACTATGAAAACATGGAAGACGCTTTTCTGGAAGGAAACAACCACGATAATTCTGTAACATACCACATTTGGGGCTGAAAAAGCTGCTTCTCATTATTCTACTTAGAAAACAATATAAAGTGTGAACCTTAGGTAACACAATGTCCTTTGCGCAGGAAAAATGCTGTGGTGTTGGTAACGGCACCTCGCAGACACAGGGACCGCAACCCTGCGGTACGTAAGGACCCGATCCTACCGGGCTGGCTCTGTAGCTGCTCCCGCAATGCTGAGGCACGGGGACAGAATTTGACCACATCCAATTCTCTGAAATTAGTTCACATACGCACCGATACAGGTCATGTTTTCCTTTAATGGTGAATGATTTGTATAATGAAGCAGAAACATATAATGTATTCCATGCAACCAACCTCATTTATTGAAAAGTCCTAATTTTATTGCCTTGTTTAGTAACATGTTTGTTCAACAAACTAATCTTTTTCATGAAGCAAAGCACAACTTTTTCTTATAAATAGTATAAATTATTTTATTTACAGAAACTTGTTACAAAACAAATAGACTATATATTTATTTTTCTTTTAAATATCCAAAGTATTTTTTTTCTATCCCATGACATTTGTTCATGTACTATACAGCAGCCAACACAGAGTTCAGCTGATCAGATGCTCTTGATTATGTATACAAATTATCAAACTATTCACACATTTTACACAGGAGATTGCTTTTAGAACCAGGCTCAACAGCGAGCAAGATGCTTTCAAGGCCTACATTCACATTGACTTTATGTAGTGCTCATTTTAAAATTATCTTTAAAACGTAAAATGTCTTGCACAAAAGGTAAAAATGATTATTTTCTGCTGAACAGTGAAACATTTAAGAATCTTTCTAAGCCCAATTCCCTCCTCCAGGACAGAATGAGTGAAAGACGAGAGAGAGATTCCTTGGCAAGAGAACTCTTACAGGAAGACAACTGCCTTAGAAATGTCATTTGGAAATCACATCTATTTTTTTTAATGGTTTTAAGAGGTACTTACTTTTTGTTTGCTTTGTTTTCCTGGAATACCAACTATTTTGAACATTTTCTAAATTATTTCATTTATGAATATCCCCCCCCTGCTCCCTCCCTTCCCAGAATGCGACAGTTAAATAAACTGCTGGTTAAAACCATCTTTAAACCCCTTGGCATTATATTAAATATGAGTTATCAATGGGATTGTTCCACCACAAGGTATTCTAATTAAAAGATTTTACAAAAGTTACCAGCATCATTTGCTTTCGTCAATCCATCTCATTAATTTCAGAAAAAATATATATGTATGTGTGCGTGTATATATATATACACACGCACACATACATAAATACACACACATATAATATATATAGGTGGAAAAAGCAAGCTCCAAAATTTCAACTGAACATTCAAGTCTTTTAAGGAGAAGCTGTCTAAACAGTCCAAGCTTAAAACTAGTTATAATCAGGCACTTTCAGTTTTTCCATTAGTCTTAAACCACATGAGACCCACACGAATGCGCACGCACACACACGCACACGAACACTAAAAAAAGAGAAGCAGTGTGTCACTTAACTAAATGTAGTCTTCTGGGAATCAGGCAACTGATAAGCAATGCCGGATCGACCATTTCGGCTCCGATCCTGCGCTCAGGTTCCCGCGGCAGAACCCGACCGCAGGACCCGGGCGATCGTTCGCTTGTATCCACTCCCGAGACATGAAAAGGGACACAGCTTTCACAAAACGGAGGCATCCCTTAAGTTGCAAAGTAGGCATGTTAACTATTGGCTTGGCAGTGAACCACTTCAAATTATAAAAAGGTATTTGCTTTTTTTTTTTTAATTAATTAATAAATAAATACTAGATGATCTCAATTGTACCAAAACTGGATATAAGAAAAAAAGACCTGTGCAAAAATACATATTTAAATATGTACAATCAATTAACAAAATATGTCTTCTGAAATAGGGATACTCCAATATTTATAATAGAACAAGAAATTCCAAAATAAAGATACAAAAGTATGTTTTTTTTTTTCCTTGTATAATTCTTTGTTCATCATTGCAGCAATTTTTTAGGTTAAGAAAACTGCAGGAGTCATAACGAGAAGTTGGAAAGACTATAAAAACTGTATCTCTTAAATTAATACCAAAATCTGTCTAGAAACAACCCAGCCACTGCAAATTCAAATTTGCAAGGAAAATTAATTTTAAGCTTCCTGAATTATTTACAGTAAGAACTATATGACAATAAAAGCTCCAGGAACAATGTTCTGCTTAAAAATCAAGATCTAAACCATAAGATTTAAGCAGGTCTATGCTCAAGGGCAGACAGAATTTACAATGTTCTAACTCTTTACTCCCAATGGCTTAAAACCACACGACGCAGGTGACTGCAGACCCTGGCTCTGGACGAGCAGCAATCAGGAATTCATTTTTCAACACGTCTGCATGCTATCGAAGGAGCACAAATTTGCCATTTATGCTTTCAGATCAACAGAACCTTAAAAAACCAAAAAAACAGAGGAGAGTTCGATCACAAACTGGCTACCATTCAATCTTGCCAAATTTTTGTTTCCTTTACCTTTGTGTCTATCAAGAGTCAAATTGCACTTGTGGCTGACGCTATCCTGAAGTGGAAGCTCTGCCGCAGGGACTTCATCAGAGCGTGGATTTCACTCCAAACGTGCAGGATTTAATACGCTTTGATTTCTCTTTGTGGCGTATCACTTTGGTTCCTTTTACGTTAAACCAATCGCAGTTCTAACAATCCTTTCAACAGGGCATCTTATTAAATACCAATTCTTTTGTTCCTGAAAAGTTGTCTTTTTTTTTTTTTTTTTAAAGTTTGCATAAGAAGTGTCTCTAGTACGTTGCTTTCTCATTGTGATCTTTTGTATCAATTCGAAGCTAAAGTGTCTGCATAGAGGCTTCTGGTTGTTTTGCTGTGTAACAATGATTTCAGAGCAAGTTCAGGTTAAACTGAAAGCATCGTTAGGTAAACAACTAAGCAACTGCTACTCAGAGTGGCTTTGGATTCCCTGATGTACTACTTGCCACCAGAACTGGGCAGAAGGCTGGGCTACACGAACAATTGGACAGGCTCAGATTGTCTCTCCTCAGCAATAGCTGGTGCCCCTTTAAGGCAGAAAAAAAATATCTTCTTGGTTAGGAATTTGTTTTCCTTTGCTTTGCCCCTTAATAAAAGTTTTGACAGTTTTGAGATTTTACCTAATGTTTAAAAACTTAACGAAAACATCCAGACGAATAAAATCATAATATAATAAGCCCTTTAGCGGAATTCACTTTTAAGGTGTTTTGAAGCAAGACAAAATATTTCCTAAAAATCAACGGGAATATATAAAACTGTGTAAAGCCCCCTTTACTCATAAAGCCCGGGCAGGTGTGGGATGACTGTGACACACACACCTGCGCTCTATGGTGAACTAGAACTAGGCTGTCAAATTGGTGTTTATTCCAGAATTTTGAAATAAAAAATCTTACTGAGTGGTTGAAAATGTAACATGTTAATGATTTAGTTATACAAACAGGGCATAAAGTAACTGGCTTTTATGTTTTTTAGAAAATACTTAAATACTTTAAATACTTAGTTTTAAAAGGGCTATTTTTACCAATACAGTTGTTATTTTTTTAAAATAACAAAGGCCTGTGGTATACAGTATAGGTCAATAAATACGTTCTTTGGGCATATAGTTTTGGAGGTTATTTGCCTTTGTCTGTTTGATGGTTTTGGATTTTATAAAAAACAAAATTAACTTTTATTGTCTTCTGCAGTCAAATATTACTCAAAAGAACAGAAAATAGGCTTTGTATCATGTGAGTACAACATGTTTATACTTGTTTTCTGAGCGATGGCCTCAAACAAGTTTTTCTGTTTTTTGTTGGGTTTTGGTTTTTTTAAACTCCTGATAGCTTCTTATCCCAAATTACTTGCAAAAGGCTGGGCAAAACACAGATTACTTTTTGAATTGTGCTATTTTTCTATTCCATTAATGGAACATTGCTATAAAAACACTAAAGCCATATTCCCTTCTTGAGGGCTTCTTCCCATTGTGCCTCACACATTTCTCCCCCTTGTCGCGGGGTCCTCTCCATTGAGGGTGTCTATCTGGTTAGCTATCACCTACAAAAGACACCATCAGTATAAAAATAAGTCCACAGTAACGTTTATTTCCCCCCAGAAAACATTCCTTTGCCCAACCAATCTATGTCAAATAGTGGCAAGATGATGTACTCCTATAAGTAAAATCTCACAGATTTGTAGCAAACAGTCCAGACCACCATTAACACTGATAAGAGCAAGTATGTGGCTGAACTTCATCCAGTGTCCATTTCTAGTATATTCACTGCTACAGACATGGCTTCAGGGAAATTCCTTGTTTAAGTGACAGTCCAGTAGATTTCCACACCTGAGGACCATGGGAAGTTGGGAAAAGTCAAGGCATCTTGGAGTCCAAAATTCCAAATAGAGGTTTTGCTTGTAGTGAAAATTGTCCAGTTTGTTTCTCACCACGGTGCATTCAGCTCTCAGGGACGCGCCTTTGGCTTTTGAACAAGCAAAAGAAAGAGAAAGATGAGTGAGCCAGCCTGTTATAGCAGACACCTTTAAAAGACATTTTCTGGATAATGAGAGCACATTTTGGGGAGAATCAGCAGGCACAATGTGACACCACTAACATGTGGTTAGCTCATTCGAGACTTGACAATTCTCGAGCTAGAGCTCTTTAAAGCTCCAACAGTTTCAGACATTATTCCCCTTCCTTAATGCACTCAAATTCTATTTCTCCTTTCTTTATATTGCACAGTTGAAATAGTAACTATTAGATAAGTACAAAAATAAATCCAGCCACCTGAACACCTTTTTTTTGGTACAGTAAACACAATACACAAATGGTGAAAATCTTCCTTTATGGCTGAAACTGAAAGTTCAGAAACCATTCTGAAAAAGCTCTTACTAACCTCCTAGCTCTCTAGGTACACAGATTTCAGGTTATTAGCACCAGGGGAAACAAGAAGTTTTTTGGGTTTTCAAACTCAAAAGATATAGTTGTATAGCTACTCTCTAAAATACCCTCTTCTATACTCTCCTCAAGTTGTATCACATTATTTTTACCCCTCCACGTGATCCTCCAAGCCAATTTGAAAAGAATTACTAAGAAGTCAGAGCTACTGGTTTCCAAGTTATCTCTCATCCTAATTTCTCAATAACTTTTTCTCCTGATACACTACTTTTCCAGTGCGATTTGTTGAAAAAAACAAAATCCCAAAGTAACTTTTAGAATGGGATCTTACGCATTTGTGAGATCTGCTTCCTCTATAGTAAATCTGTTTGCTTTACCAACTAAAAAGGTTTCTATCTTATTTATAACATTTAATCTTGTTATTACTAAGAAGTTAGTCAATGACACCTTGGGATAATAGGCTTATTTTATCACAGTATCACAGTTCTGTTATCAGCATCATTATGTTCTGCTTTGTAGAATGATTATTACTGACACAGAAACAAGAACTCAGGCTGATTTACTTTTTTTTTTTTAATGTGAGGACTGATTTTCATCTTCTGAGAGCAATTCACAGGCAACACCTAAGGTTTGTGCAACGTCATATTTAAGGTTATTTAAAAAAAAAAGCCACACTTTATGACAGTGTTTATAAAAATCTTGTGCAAATGTACTATAAAAGCACTCAAAATGAGAGTGGACAAATAAGAGACCTATCTTTTACTTGAGTAGGATCTGGAATTGGCTAGCTAATAATTAAGAGAACACCTGTAACATCAGCATATGAAGGGACATATTCATATTGGCTTAGTTCGAGACAAAATTTCATACCTGATGAAAAAGAGAATTGTTCATCAGCCCTTGCGTCCCTGGGATTGCACCAGTGTGTTTTGCATGAACATTGTTCACTGATGTCAATTTGGCAACTTTGTTTGATTTGCTGCTGCTGCTGCTGCTGTTTATGCTGCTTGAACCAGGTGAGCACTTTCTTTTCTTTCCTATTAATTTGTCAAGGGAAGTATGTGAATGTGAAAAACTGCTGTGTGAATTTACAGTCATCTCGCTGGACTGATGAACAAACGGCCCTAAGGAGAGCGTGGAGTCGCTGCTGTTCATCATCACACTCATTCTCTTTATTGATTCTGCAGGGCTTCCAGTCGGAGGACCCCTCCCTGATTGGTCATGTTTGAGGCTAACTGAGTTAGCTTTGCTAGTCATACAGTTGAGGCCAACACTGTGGGACGAAGCTGTCACTGATGGATGATAGGAGGTCCCAGAGTTTCCAGAGTTAACCACACAGTTTTTTCTAAAGGACTCTGTGGAATGAGAAGGTGCTAGCAGTGCGGAACTGTTTTTACGCTTCTTTCCTGAGCCGCTGCTGCTACTGACGCTGCCGGTGCTGTTAGAGGTGCCACTGCCAGCAGAAGATTCCTTAGGTTTGAAAGATTTGCTGGATTTAATTTTCTGAGGTTTGCTGGGCATAGGTGAAGGTACAGAGGAAAGCACTGTAGGTGTTGAAGGGGATGAAGACACTTGTCTTGATTGCATACTGCAGACGGGATCCACTGCACCCAAAGCAGCAGGGTTGGCATTTAGTGTCGTTCCATGTGATGGTACCGATTTATTATTCAGAGACACACAGGAAGGAGATACCAATGCTGGCGATGACATAACCGTGGTGGGTAAGAGGAAACCTGCTGCACTGACACCGTACTGTGAAGCAGGCAGCGAGTTTGTCCGATGTGGTGCACGAACTGATGCTGTGTTACTAGATGCTGGAGGAATTTTCCTGCGGGTGAAGAGAAGAAACGAAAACCTACATAGCTACCGTGCTTCAGAATAACACCCAGTCTAATGATGCTACATGAAAGTGACTGTACCTTGAAGCTGACTGATGCCACCAAAATGTTTTATTAAATTAGTAGTTAATTGTTGCAAAAATGCAAAGCACAGACTATCAACCTTTGATCTGATCAATCTGAACACGAGATTACTGGTTTTTAACTGGAATCACAGGCTTCATGTATTTCTACAATACGAAGAAGAATGAGAACTCTTTCGCTTTTACTCACTTCCACATCTGTGAATTAAGATGCTTCTCCAACATGAAGTCAAGTGCACATCGAGTATGGTTCCACCGCTTGTCAAACACATAATAACCTCTTCCAATTTGCCGACTACCAAATGTGCAAAACTGAAAGACAGATTTTTATTGGTGTTTTCTACTCTCAGTAACAACTCCGTGAATAAGAATGCACTTCTTTATATATAAATATTGCTAAACAAATATGCTTTTAGATGTTCAAATCAAGGATTTAAAAAACTGAATTTTTATTTCTATGGTATAACAACTACTTTAAATTTTTTGCCTTGGTATATTGGGATCATTTTCTTCCCATTTGATACTCTTTTGGGTTGGGGTAGTGAGGACCAAACATATTTCTTTAGCATGTTTACTTTGCAACTACAGTTAAACCTTCACCGCCTACTAGGCAACACAATAATATTCTTAAAATCTATGAGAAAAAAAAAAATCACATACCCAATGGAAAACCACCCTTAAAACCCCCAGGTAATTTGTTTACAAGCTCAGAGCCCACGAGAGATCACGGTTAACTTTGACTTAAAACGTACAGCGGCTGGTTGAGGATGATGACCTGAATAATGACAATCCAGTTTTTCAACAGGCTCTTCTTTTTCATCACATTCTCCCTCATCACTGGATAACCGAGGTGCTGGCTCAGCTGCAGGCAAGGGAGGGTGCGGGGACTCATGGACAGAAGGAGACTCACTAGGGGCATTTCCACTGTGCTGGGCTGGACAGCCTGGAGGCCTGGGCAAGGCAAGCAGTCAAAGTGTTACTAAAGTAAGTGTAGTTAAAAATTCCAAGCTTAAGTGCTTACTGTGACTGACAGCAGGAAATCCACATTAACAGATTTCTGATATTTTCCATAGTCTCACAACACATCTGCTGAGAGGAAGGACAGGATGTACAGCAGCCCTGGAAAAGCAGCATTGCCCCATCGTTGCTGAACTGCTTTCATTGATGCAAGCCAGCTTCTACTATTTCAAACCCCAAACTCTCCTCGCTGTGAGTTACAGCTCTGCACGTAATTGCTAACTGCATTCGGCCAGCAGGTCTAGAGCAAGATTGCTGCCCATCCGACAGATCCACATCGCTCTTTCAAAACCCACCTGGTGAAGCTAACAGTATCAATTTCATACCACTGGACCTGCAGATTTTCCTTACCTTGGAAGACTTGGGGGGTGAGGTTTGGGTTTATTAGGTAATAAAGGCTTTGAATCTGTAAGAGTAACTCCATGAGAATTTTGGTGCAGCTCCTGGGAAGTTTTAGTAGGTGAGGGATGTGGTTCCCTGAGAGGGGGCATCTGCTGATGATGATCCGAATGTCGAAGAAGTTCCTTTTCCCTGGTTTTGCTTTTGTGCTCAGCTAATAACACATCAAATCGTTTTCTTCGACCCTGTACAGCCCTCCGCTGGGTTAAGGAATGTGTCTGCAAAACCATGAATAAATCATTAATCCCAGGCTATTAGATTTGTGTAAATTAAACACACAAAACATGTTCAGAGCTCTAGAACAGACAAAATAATCAAACTTATGGTTTAGTAAATAAACGGACTCAGAAAACAAACTTTAAAACTCCTTTGAGGGTGACTGTATCCCTGTCTGATACAAAATAACAGAAACCAACAACTGAGTAAAAGGCTTCTTTCAAATTTATTTTTTAAAAGAAATTCCCAAAGTTGTTATAAGGTTAAGATTAGAATTTAAAATATTTTTACATCAAAATTTTAATTACCAACTAGTGCACGACCAAAAATACTAAATATTTACTTTCACTTATTAAAATATTTAATGCAACAATGTTTAAAATAGGATGTTTAGTGGGAGACATGAAAAATATTTATAAAAATACTTTGCTTCCTTCTGTATTCCTTGAAAACTAATGTAATCAAACAGATATTGAGGAATGCAAAAAAAAAAAATACAGCAGGATCCACAGTCACACAGAACTCAAAGGCCTTTGAGTGTCCTGAATACTACACATAGTAATATGTATATGTGTACATATGGCGCAAATCCTGAGTAAAGTGAAATAGATGGAAGTTAATTTTATGATTTGGTAGAGTCACATATAACACCTTTTTTCATGTGGCATAAAAGTTTTGATTGGGTTCATTTTTAGTAAGTAAAAATTATCATCACATAATTCAGATACAAAGAGCAATTCCAGAAAGTATTTTATGAGTAGATATAATTGCTGAGGAATTGCTGAGGAATATTTTTTTCTCTTTTACACTTTTGAGTTGCCTAGTTCTCTTGTAAAATCTTGGGAACTTTTCCCTCCTCTATTAGCAAAAACCAATTGCCTCCCCCTGTAATTCCAAAAGGGCAAAGTGTTCAAGTTCAGTTCCTCTGGATCATTAGTACCAGCTTCACTTACCTTTGTTCTGTAGGTGGTTTATTTACCAGATGCTTCTTCTACTGACAGTTTAGCTGCTTTGCAGGAACGTAGCTAAATATTACACAATTGCAGGGGATCCGAATTTTTAGTTCCTTGGGACTAAGTGATACCTGTCTGACCCCCAAGATTTTTGAACCAAAGGACACATTTCATGTGACCAAAAGTTTTAATGGATTGTCTGAGTTTCACCTCCAGGCACACTCCATGGCTTTTTCAGAAGACTAATTTCTGAGTTGGCTGGAGTCACACATCAAGCAGCATTAGCATTTACACAAATACCTCCTAAGTATCTGCTGCAGATTCTGCTGGAGGGAAAGGTTGGGGTGCGAGAGGGGAGGAGCTTGATTTATTTAAATCCTGCATAAACAAATAATACTTATGAGGAATAACTTCCTTCAACAGGTTGCCCAGAGGAGCTGTGGATGCCCCATCCCTGGAGGGGTTCAAGGCCAGGCTGGATGAGGCTTTGAGCAACTTGGGCTAGTGGGAGGTGTCCCTGCCCATGGCAGGGGGGTTGGAACTCGATCTTTAAGGTCCCTTCCAACCCAAACCATTCTACGTTTCTATGAATTTTAAAATTAATGATCTATGACCCAAAGGTTATCCCAAAAAAAAGAAGAATATGCTGGCCCCCTACTACGTACATGTGGAAAAACATAATCTGTCCCATGTCAACATTCATGTTTAAAGGGTTTATACAAAAATACAAATCTCTGGGTTACTTAAGAAATATGTTTTTGAATAATTAACTGAACTTAAAAAAAATTCCTTGTTGGTTGTCGGCAACATATTTGAAAGGTACCATCTACAGTGGTAATTACTGACAGCAAAAATTTGTAGTTTTCTGTTTTCTGTCATATTCCTCAGAAAACTGAATTAAAACTTTACATAATCTTATTCTGATTAAGACATCCTACCTTGCATGTCAAAGACCTAGTACAAGGTTTCCTGGTTTCCACATCAATGACACCACAGTATATATCAGGATCAAATTCTCTCTCTGTCAAAGGTACACAGTATTGAAAAGTTACAAAAGACATTTCAAAATACTAACATTCATTTTCATTATAAAAATTAACCATATTGGAAACTGTTTTCAAATGTAACACATGCAAATGTACAAATAAAAATGCACAATAAAACTGTACAAATAAAATTTTCTACACTCTCAGCAAGTTTATGCTGTGCTGAAATACAGATCTCAAGTCTCCAAAAAAAAAAAAAGAAAAAGGAGAAATTTACAGCTGTAAGGGACCCCAAAGGAAGAGTAGATCCTGCATGTTAGGATTAGAGGTCACCATCAATATGAACTGTGACAAACACATGGTGGGTTTTTTTGTTGGCTTTGGTTTTAAGAATATTTCTACAATTCTAGTAACACTCAAAGTTATTGTGTTTAAAAAGTGTAAAGAGCAGACTGGGTTTACATTTTTGAGTTTATGAGGTGCTAGTTGTTCCACTTTCTATGTAGACTTGGACCTTCCATACAGAAAGAAGGAAAAGAAAATCCTTAAAAGACAGTGGAAGAGCATAATTTTAAAACTGTAAGAACTGACAAGCCTTTGAGGTCTGTATGGTTTCTGAAACCAATAGGCACATTTCAAGTTGTTTGCATCCTTTAAGACTATGTCAAGTTACAGATTGAAATTCTAATATATAAAATGTAGGTAATTACAAGTTAGAAGTGTTTAATTTACTTCTGAAAATTATTTCTATGTATTCTATATATGTACATCTATATATACACTACTAAGAGGAATACAGCAAATAATAATAATTAAAAATAATTACCTGACAATCTTTTGTGTAAAAATTTCCTATTATTTGTATTTTCTTCAGGTTTCTTTTCCAAAAATGGAGGCACAGAGAGAAGACCTTTACCATTCAGTATCTGTCCAGGGGAAGGCAAGGGTGGCTTTGGTATTGAGGGACAATTAAGGCCAGTCTTTATTGAGGAACTCACAGTAGTAGAACAAGTTGGACCAACAGCAGCTTTCAGTTGGGCACCATCTATCTTTGGATGAATCTTTTCCACTTTGACAGATGGAGTCATACTGTTATTTATGATAAACAAAGGGGGGGAAAGTGAAAATTAGTCATAAATCATAAAAATTACTTTAAATGTTATTACTCAACAGTACTCTGATCTATTCACAATGCAAATGTAGACCTTCTTCTTCTATTCCCAGTTTTCTTATTCTTATTTTTTTTTTATTTTCACATTTTTTATGATGTCCATAATCTCTTCTATCCTCTCTTCCCCATTCACTTGTAAGTATTTCAGAGTCATCAGGGACTTCAAAAAAACTGTTACTGGATTCACAGATACAGCGTACCACCAAAGCAATTGGAATGGGCCTGTTATGTCCAGTGAGAAATGCCCTGTTCTGTGACAGTAAATTATCAGTTCTGAAATCTCACAGGTGCATGTCAAAAAAAACACCTGAATCAGAGCTAAAACTTTCTTATGATAAAAGTATGCAGATCAGATCAAAGAATTAAGAGGCCCTAGTAAAATGACTTTTATTTGTAGTGATTTAAGATACAGCTTTGTAAGAGTCCTTGTTCAACACAGTCATGAGTATTATCTATAATCTTAGGCTAGGCTGCTAGAAAAGATCTGGAGGAGTTTAAAGTGATTATCTCTTAAACCAAAAACCCTTTGAAAGAAAAGGAAATTCTACTGATACAGCAGTGCCTATGCAAGTAATAACATTTAAGTCTTTGTCAAAGCGCATACTCACATTTTATCATGGGGAACTTTGCTATGCTGTACCGGATGCATTAACCTGTTGTTTCCGCTGATCTGCAGCTTGTCTTTGGGTGATTTCAACAACTTGGAATTTGATGATGATGCACTAGTACCTCCACTGGATGAACGATTACTCCCACTTCCACTGCTACCTTTGTTTTTTGAAGGGAAAGATGAAATGAGGGAAAATACTGAAGAGGAGGGAGGAGTCACAGGCGGCTTGCTGGCGGAGCTGTGTCTTCTTTCTGAAAAGGAGGGAAAAAAAAAAGGGGAGGTTTTAAGATCCCATACAGAAACAATTCCTAAATATTTCATGTTGTCATTTACTCCATTAACATTTTTCCTTTACTGGCTTGGGAGGTCCCCTACCACACACAGAGCATAGAGGATCCAAGCCTCACTGTAATCCATGAGGCTCCACTCATTGCTGGTCCCCAGTCAGTTACAGGAGTCTCTTTTAACTTTGGGAGCTACATTCCTCAGCCACTAAAGCTTAGCTTTTAATAACACTCCCCACTCTCTCCCTCTCAAAGAATAAGAAAGTGAGAATCAAACCTAGACCCCAGACACACAAAGCAAAGACCCTGATCCTCAGGCCAAGCAAGCTTCATTATCAGATTTCCTCAAAGGATAACAATTATTTGTTAGTATGTCTTCCAATGGTCAAAATTACATTGGAGCCAACATTTTAACTTTCACTTCATGACAAACTTTTGATATGGTCTACTAGACCTTCACTGTGTAACACCCCTGAGAAGAGCAGCTCAAATACTGACCTACACTCATTTTTGGGATGCTGTGGGAGTTTTTTGTTTTGTTCTCCTCTTATTATTATTTTTTTTCCATAGTATGACCAGTTTCGGGAGGATTTTTATTAAGGAAAAACATCAAGAGCAGCAACAGCTATTCTTGTACGAAAAAAAAAAACAAAGCTCTGAACATTTGAATTAGGAGTGGTCAGGCTCCATCAATGAATGTGTTGGAAAATAAATTATTTAATTAACATTAAGCCATTAACATTGCTAGCACCAGATCAGTTAAAATAGTGTATATTATAATGGTAGTTCTTTGGAACAATGAGTTCTCAGTCACAAAAGACCGGACAGCTTCAGGGAGCACCCAGCTCTGCCTACGCCTGGCCATGTTCATTGACTGTTTGCTCCACTGATACTTGGACACCTGTGATTCCTCGATGATCTATGTAATCAACACCTGCTTAAGAGACGTGTCTGGCAATCAAGTATATGCAAACCACAGACCTGAGAGAGAGAACCAAGGATTAGCAGGTCCATTGGCAGAGTGGAAAGGCACCTTTCTCCTTGACAATGGTGACACCTCTTTCTCAGCCAACTATTGTTCAAGGTGCTCAAATCCACCACCCATCAACCCCAGAATCAGCTTACAGATTTTGACTTAAGTTTGCTTCAACTGTGAAAGAAGTAGGCTACTCATGAAGTTACAACAACTACAGCCAAGAGGGAAAGTCAAGACCGATGCAACCCGTACAGAAGTCTGTAACGCTCTGGAAAATTTAAATTAATACATCTGTGTTCTGCTTATATGACCTACTTCCCCCCCCAGTCCTAAATACAACACTCCCGTGCCACTCAGATGATGGCCAACCAGGACTCCACTTGCAGCTGTAAGCCATCGAACACGACAGCACCAACCCTGCACCCATGTCGCCAGGCTCAGCACCCGCTGGGCGGCTCTTGCAAGCCAGGCTGTAACAGTGCAACAGCAACGACCAGGGAAGAAGTCAAGCCACTCCAGGAGCACAGGAGGAAGACACAAGAGTCTAACACCTGGCAAGCCAATTTCTTACAGAGATGGGGATGCAAAGCCTTAGCTCAGGGAAAAAGGAAGGAAAAAAAAAAAAAAAAAAAAAAAAAAAAAAAAAGGAGTTTAGACTAGGAAACTCCAGTCAAGAAGTCATCTCTGAGACCAACCCAAGCGATGTGTTTCTCTGTTTAACTCCAAAATGGGTGCAAACTACCTAGCACCTTCACCACAACAGCCATCATTTCTTAATTAGTATTTACAAAAAGCTCTGAGAAGTCAGGTGAAATTCCCAACAGAAATATATAACAAATGCAGGAATTTATTGCCCATTTCAAGAAAAAACTGCTTCAAAATTATAGTATTTAGAACAACTAGTTATTTGTGATGTTCAAAGTCATCTACTTAGTTTTCTAGAACCAAATCTCATTGAAGAGTTTGTAACATATTTATGTTCTGGTAAATGGCTCTGCTTCTAATATGACACATTGCTTATTGCCAAATGTCTTTTTATAGCAATGGCAAGAATCCCTGAGCGGCTCTGATAAGTTACTATTTGAGGGCCATTAGTTCAGCAATGCTACACCCTGTGAGATTACTCTGCAAGATAATGAGAAAATTGCCCAATATTCTTCCACCTTCTGTATATTTAGAAAATTCAAAGTCCAAGTTCTTATCACAATTACAAATAACCTCTAATAAACCAGTGGATGACTAACGCAGTCTTTGGGAGTTTGTTTTGATTTTTTTTTTTTTTAAAGGAAGAGAAGGTGTTACCTCCTCAGAGAAAACCTGGCAGATGAGAAGAGAAAGGGACCAAAAGACTGAGTACCTCCTTGCATCCGATCATTAGCAATAAACTAGCCAAAATATTAACCTGAGCTATTAGTCCAAATGATATGAACATTCCGTTTCTTGCAACTTTAACTGGTACTGTTCTGGCACTAAAAGTATTTGCATGAATGTTTCACAGGACCAGTCTCCATACAAGTAGTTAATACAAAAAGAAAGTGTTTTAAGCTGCTGATAAGGAAAAAAACTAACCAAAGAGAACTAAGGCTGATGGCTGATCACACACCAAGATTACCGTCTACCTGTCAAGAGAGAATTTCCATTCTACAGACAGACACATGATGTGGAACGCACACACAAAAAAAAGCCAAATGAGCTTTTTCTAGAATTTTGTGACAATATTATAACATCGTAAGTTTGTGAAACCTTTATTCCCTCCTTTCCTATGTAACCACAACTTGCATCAACAAAATGAGAATACTTTTCAGACAACTTTCCGTAACTCACCTGGACCTGTTTCACACAAGCAGAGATAGGGCTGCTACTAGGATTTGTTTATATTTAAAGTTCCAGCCTTTTTATAAAATTCATGTTATTAAATGAAAACTGCTTAAGGCCTGTTTTGCAAACTATCTGAATACTTCTGATGTCTTGTCTTATTGGCGAAAGCTAATATTATTTTTGAAACCAGATGTTTTAAGCATGGCATACTTGATCTAATTAATGTATTTATTGACAGAGTGACACAGTATTTTAATGGAAAAGTTTCTACACAAACTGTCATTGAATAATCAAGACCACCATGCTTATTAAGCTAAGCATATTATAATGATAAATTCTACTAATCATCTGCCAATCTCATACAGTTCCCCTTTGTCATTAAGTCTGACTCAGCCTGAAAACACTTAAAAAGATAATTACCTCCAGGTGTTCAGTTTTTGAATTTTAAAAGTTAGCACTGGTGCCCCTTCCCTTCTCATAACTCTTGAAAGAAAAATTATTTTATGTTGTGATTGCTTTTCCAACATATCAAAGTGATATTTCAAATACTGCACCTGTGTAACACGTTTCTAAACTCTAAAATTTGGGGAGAGGATTTTTTGGGGGGACGGGGACGTTGTTGTTGTTTCTTTGTTGTTGTTTTGTTTTTTAAATATCAGAAAGATGTAAGTTTTGGCTTTGGACAAAGAAACAGAAAGTCTTCCTTGATTCCTCAGCACCGGGTAGAATCTGACCTAAAATAAAAGCTGCATTCACTCTAAACCTTAACAGATAAACTCCTCCCTACATAGCTTTGCATTTATGTAACATCTTTGTGACTCTAAGGAGAAGGGCTGAACAGAGAGTTAGAAAGCTGTGAAAAGAGAGGGCATCCCAGCAAAGGCCGTCTCTGCTCGGTGAATGGGATGTCTGATAGCTATCAATTGGACTACACAGCCATAGTTAGTGTGCTATTGGACTTACGTTTGAGCAAGAATTATATACACATGCTGCCAAAGCACACAGGAGTTCCTGATAAAACAGATATTGACAATTTAAATCTCTTCAAGAGCTTTAAAAAAAATAATAAACAGCTTCACTTGGCCCTTTGTCTGGCTGCCAATTTTCTTTGGTTTAAAATAATATTTTCCATTATATATTTCCTATTAAACATGCACTAATTTCAGACAAAAATGGAAAAAAGTAACCTGGAAGGGGAAGGAGGAAAAAAAGGGGAAAGAAATAAAGAAGGCCTCTCACCATGTTTGGCTGCTGCTTCTTATTCTTCCATCAATGAGTAAACACTTGGACTTACGTGATTTATAACCTTATTTCTATATTAAAAGAAGATAGCCTTTTATAGAGAAAAATACCCTGTTTTTCATAAAATACTACTTTCTCTGCTGTATGCTTAACACACACACACACAAAAAGACTAACTATACTCTTAAAATTTTTATAAAATGTTCCTCCCAGGTCTATACTTAGTTCCCAAAACTGAGGAAGTGCTTTATGCTGTTCATCCTCTGGGCATCAATTAATAGCTTTGGGCAGCACATACAAGATGTACAGATCAAATTTCATAAACCCATAGTTTTTTTTTTTTACACTGACTTCTTACATAAGCACTGGGCAAAAAGTCAAACTGACCTGTGTCAGTGCTAGCAGAGCCGTCACTAAAAATGAAGCACACCCATTCAAACACAAGTTCAGTTCAGTGAAATCCGCTGCAATTTCAGTAAACATTCAGAAAAACACTTTTTAACATAGGCTAGCCTAAGCGTAAGAGTATCACTCAGACTACAGAATTAAATGTGTATATGGAAACAAAGCATGAAGGTCACTTCATGTCTAAGTAATTATTTAATATATCTGTCTCACCTAAAGTTCAAATTGCACTTTTATCATGCTTATAACAAACTTATATTTTTTCCCATCATTCTGAGCTACTGTTTGCCTTCTCATTTGAGCAATGATTTGGTACAGCCATACTAAATCAAATATTTTTTTACCCGAGAATAAAACTTCTTTTCTCTCAGTATGACTATTACATTTCTAGGGTAATTCTGGAGAGCTCATTTACTTCATCTGCTAATTTGTCCAGAAAGATCAGATCTATGACATGACAGGAGAGCACAGACTGTGACACTTGTGGAGGGGCACCTCACCATAGCTCCAGATTTTACCCAGCAACCAACTCAAATCCCCTTTGCGGCTCTACCCCAAATGCCTGTGTTGGGCTCTGATCCACCAACACTCTGACCGTGACCAAAAAAAAAAAAAAAAAAAAAGTTGGATCCATGAGGATTTCTCAGGGGAAACTTGGCAGCTAAAACAACCGTGGGCATAGCAGGCAAATTACTCTTCCTTTGATGCCACCCTGGCAGCGTGCAGCTGCTTGGGAGGAATCGCCCCTGCGGGATCTCGATCTGCTGCTCACACACTTATTGCTGCTTCATTATCCCCCTCTAATCGCGGGGCCCAGATACCACGGATTCTGCCTTAATCTTCCACTGATGTCCCTTTAATCATCCCATCAGTTCTCTAAGTCAGGAGGAGGTCACTCCATCTTCCATTGTGCAGTGTTTAAACTCACACCCTTAGCCAAACAGACAGCATCTAAACAAAGTTACACTTGTCACTCCAGTGAGAAAGTTACAGGAAAGAATATTTATGGAGTCCAAGCTACCAGTATGACAGACTGGCAAGGTTTGATTGGCACCAGGACAAGCTGTCATGTTTTTACACAGAATTCTTCTTAGTATTTCATAAAAAACACATTGCTTTGCAGCTGGCAGCTGATATTATTGTTTATCATTCAGTGTTAGCAAAACTATGAAGAGAATCTGACTGATAGTCATGTATGCTTATGGCACTCCATTCACAGAAAAATAACACTTCAGCAGAAGAGGAAAAAAAAAAAGTATATAATTTATATTGTAGCATACCGGTTGCAAGTCATGGTGGCACATAGGTAAGCATAATGTCGCTTTATTTATTTACATCACTTTCCACAATGGTCTTCCTTACCTTGACCAGAGTTCTTTAAAATTATGAACAGTTTATACCTATTACTGTTTATTTATCTAAGAAGTAGGTTTATACAATATCTCTTACAGAGACTACGGCCAGGTTAGCAATACTGATGCAACCTTATATCCTGCACTTCCTCACTTTAAAAATGTTCACTGCATCTGTGGTACAGAATGTTTCGACTGGTGTAGATGCCATCACATAAAGAGGCAGTTAAGCTACAATGATAAAACTTCACTTAAAATCTGGCTCTACTCAAAAGTCCATTAAAATGCAATACCTGGCCAATTTTGAAGAGCGTATTTTAGAACACCTCCAGAACTTGATTTATGTTACCAGGTTTGCTTTGCCTGGCAGAGATGTTGAGATGGTTAATACCCAAGAACATAAAATCACCCTCTTAGGGGCAAAAGGCAGAAATTAAGTTGAAGTCATACATTACAGAGCAAAACATTAACTACAGAGATCAACGATTTTTAAAATTCCCTTCAAAATGTTCTTTCCCATTAAAGCAATTTGTGGAGGCTTCAGCGTGGCAAGTGCCATGAAACAGGTACACTCGCCCACAATGAGAGCTCCGAAAATTATCTTCCTCTCAGAAACCTTTTGAAGCCAACAGACAAATAAAGCAAATACATCAAGACCTTTCTAATTGCTGACTGGGTATGCTCCAAAATGATTTCTCAGTTCCTAGGACATTTTCACTTCTCAGATGAGGGCCAGTATCACTAGTAAGCTGTCACCTGGTTTCTGCATCTTTGTTTAACAGCAGCGTCGGTGTGTGTACCGCCTGTCTCATCAGGGTGGAGGTCCTGCTGTTCCAGGTATGAATTCCTGTGCCATTCCCTTGTTAATCACCTCCAACACACAAACTACAAGTCTCCCTAAAAAAGCATATAAGATCTGGCTATGCTTTAATGAGGGTGCACTGATTTATTACAAAAACTCATCATTACAGAGAATGGTTTTTTTCTTAGATATGCTTTGGTTACAAGTGTTCAATTCAGAACCCAAGGCTCTCATATATACAGAAATATTTGGGTTTCGGTGTATCATTCCAGTTCCAAAATCTCTCCACAGTAATTCATGCTGATTTAAGACATGTAAATACAACTTATCTGGATATTTATGATGGTCCAGCACACTTAGTTAATCTTCCTCGTGAAATCCAAACTCCAATGCAACCAAAAGACACCGATCTTTTTGAATGATGTGTTTGCAATGGCTACTTTAACTAACGGTTTCACATAACCTACTTCCTACCAGTCCGGAAGTCCTAGAATGACAGATTTTAGCTCAACTTTCACTTTGGTTTGTTTTTAAAAGCAGGTTTACCAGAGCACTTAACATAGGAAATGTGAGCAAAGTTGGGAACTGGAAAACATCCTCTGAGAAGTATTCTGGTTTTCGTCTTCCCCAGCCTCACTGTGCCGCATCAGGTGCCAATTCACCTCTTTAACGTTTTCCAACATTTAAATTTGAGCATTTGCAAATTATTTACTCAATTCCCAAGAGGTGTTATATTGGTTAGTTAATGACATCCTTTTGAACAGAAACAAATGTTAGCTATTATTTTGTTCATTTCATTAGTTATAGAGAAGTACTGGCTACTTTTAAATCTGTAAAACCAATTATTCAGCTTCTGATTTCTAACTATGTATGTTTATGATTTTCCTCGAGATTTACTTTGGAGAACAGAAATCCACTCACAAGCAATCACTGTGCAAAATACATTAGATAAAGGAGAGCAAAATTCTGCATAAGCAGGGTCACGGCTTTATTGCTGCCATTGAAGAAAACAGAGGGAGCACTGGAAGATGAACGTTTTCACTAGTAAGATTCTGAATGCCAACTTCAATATGCTAAAATCGGATTTCAAAATGGCCTCCTGGAGACCAGCAAAACTCTCAAGAGCAATGAGAGAACACTGATAGAGGCAGGACATCGTATCATTCACAGCACAGAACCAGACGCAAAACAGAGCCAGGGAGACCAACTTTTGGGAGGTTCCCTTTGTCAGCCAGAGGAGGATGTTTTCCCTGTCCTTCTCCATCCCCCTCTTTGCTCAGGTAAATCCCAATGCAAGGGCTTTAACATCTCAAAAAGACTCTGGCGTAATATCCAAGATCAAACTTCTGGTACACATTCCCAAGCAATTTGCCAAGAAGTAGAGGAAAGGACAGATTTCTCAACAGGTACCTGTCCCTGGGCCTTTCAGTCAGCAGGTGTCTTGTAAATCTGTCAAGCACTGGAATATAAATTGCAAAGTTACTACAGAAGGACAGTAGAGTGTCTTACACGGTAATCGGGCCACGGAGAGATTATAATGTCCACGCTACAAGCACTAATCTCTGTGCAGCCTGTTGACAACATGACAATGCCAGCACTGCCTGATTAAAAAGCAGGCACTGAATAAGTAATATTTTGCTATTAAAAATAATGTGTTATTTGGAAAAAACTTGTGAAAAGCCACAGTGATAATAAGCAAAAACATCACACAAAGGTAACCAGTACAGATCAGCATCGTTTCAAGATGCAGCAGGGGTCAGCTTCCTCTAAAATACAGCTGGAAAACTGCTGTCTCAAATATGCTTGCCCCGAATTACATTAAAGAAAAGCTTCAGTTTTTCAAAACAAGCATAAAGCAATTTAGAAATAAAAAAGTGTTATTCCAAACTTTTCATTAAAAGTTGAATAAACAGAGGTTTAATAAAAAAATGTGTGTTGAAAGCATGGGAATATAAAGAATTAAGGGAAGAACCACCACCTAGTTTCTGATTTTCTCTCTCTGTCCATTTTCTACCCAGAAATCAGGTTTACACTTTTAACACCACATTCTTCCCCTTCAGCATCAAGAATACTCCTTACAAGACCTTATCACACAGTATTATAATATTGTGTAACGTCTTCAGATGAGTTCACCTATCCAAATGCCTATTTAGCTTTCATCTTGCTAATTCTTCTATTCACACCACAATCAGGAATTTTAATGTTTTCCCCTGTAGCTATTTCTTTACATGTAGCAAACTTTAATGGTTGTATGTTGACTTTCAGACTCTGCTCTGCTACCAAAAAAAAAAAAAAAAAAAGCTGATGTTCAAAACTTGCTGAAAAGCTCTTAGTGAACCAAAATACAAAGGGGGTTACAGGCTAACTGATAAAAGTTCTGGAGATGGGTGTAGAAAAAAGGTTTTGAAATGGAAAGCTCTCCATATGAAAGAGATCAAGAAGAGTGAATTGACTTTGTTTTGAGCAAGACAAAAAGAGGAAATATCACAAGATACAGAAAATACTAGCGTCAGCTAATTAAATCACATTCTTTGATTTTGTCATTAAGCAACAACAGGATAAAAAGACACCGAGCACAAATATTTCTCTTAGGTACTGCACAACTAACGAGCGACATCCACTGCTACATGGTACGAAAGGTTTGTAAGATTAAAAAAATACGAAAATGTACTTGGCTACTTAGAACTAGCCACAGGCCAACTACAACATCCCCTCTTCTCCCCCAAGGCGTTCCTGCTCACAGCAGAGACAAGGAAAGGCTGACTGATGGAGCTGAGCAGGAAGCTCCCATCGTTATCTCTGACGTTACCTGTCTCTCACCTCGGTCTCTGTATGTACACACCAACCACACACGCTATGTGACAACCCATGTGCTTCCCTACAGTAAAGAGGACACAGGCATTACCAAGCCTCTACACCTATGGGCAGCGTCCACGTGCAGGAAAACCTCGCGGAGAAATGAGAACGGCATGAGGGATACAGGCTGGGGTTCTGCCTGCGCAGCTAATGCCCCATTTTGTGTCCAAGCCTTTAAACACAAGAAATGTTGAATTTTTTCAGGATGGAAATGAAGAGGGGAGGGCGAATTGCAATAATTTTAGAAGATGTTTCAAGAGTCGAATAACTTTCCAAAATTTGAAATCTCTTGGAACATAAATACTCAATCTGCAACATCAACAGAAAACAGAGAATAAATCTTTCGGTTCCTTGTTTTAAAACAGATCCTTATGTTATTTTAAGGTTTTTAGGCATTAGCCATTTTTCAATTATAAAAAAGGATCATTACAGCTTATTTCATTAACACTGGTCAATCACAATTGGCGTGAAACAACTGTTTTCATGTTTAAAAACACTGACCATGTTAACTATACACTAATTAAAATTTTACAGCAGCATTAGCACAGCAAAGCCTCACAGAAATCACTAATACAGTCAAAGGAGGGCAGAAACCTACTGTGCTTGCACAATAATGTCTTTCAAATTAAATAAATCAGCCCCTTCACATTTCACTTTGAAAGAAACAAGCAATACTGCAATTAGGATGCGCTAACTAAATTGTTTGCGCAAGTTTAACCTTTTAAATAAAAACACAACTGCACTTAACACGTCCAGGCTGTGTCTGTATTTCCTATTTCCTCCAAAACAGATATAACGGCACAGACCATCCTGCCCGCAGCCAGCCAGCCAGCCAGGCAGAGCCCTAACAAGGAATGTATTTGCCCTCTGATTTGTAAATTACACGGATGAGAGCACTCAGGAAAACAAGCTAACAGGAATACGCTCTTAATAGTTCCTTTCTTTAATTAACACTTTGATTAACAGCCGCCAATTTATCTAGAGGCCTGACAGGACTGCAGTCGGCTGTCTATGTTTTTATTGCTTTTTTCTCCCCTTGCATTTTCCCCATCAGAGCTGAAGCTTCAGTGCTTTTTGGGGATGTCAGGTTTCTGTGGGGACGCTCCGGGGGAGCAGCGGCCACCTCCCGCCGTGCCCTGGCTTGGAAGGAAGGCGCCGGGTGGCCTCGGCGGGGCCACATGGCGTAGAGCAGAGCAGCACTCGCCACCTCGCCCTGTTCACGGCAAACTCGCCGCCCGCCTGCTTTTGGAGCCCGGCCAGACCGCTCTGGTGACATTTCAGGAGGGCTCACAGGGCCGCCTGCAGGCCCGGAACCCCTCCTGCGAGATTATCCATGTCGCTCGGCGAACTGCACCGAGGCCCCGTGACACCCGTGGGCAACGCTGCTGTCCACGCCAGGCCACCGCGCCACTGCTGCTGGGGCTCCCGGCCAGCCTCAGCCAAAAAAAAACCTCACAGCACACAGCCACCCCCCAGGCTGCCCCTGGGCCAGGCTCAGCTTCACCCGCTGCACTGGAGCCAGGCAGCTCCCTGGGCTCTTGGTGGCCCATGGCAGCTGGGTGGCACGGCCCCTGCCACCCCAGCAGAGTGCCGGGGGCACCCCGGGATGCCTCTGCAGCAGCACCAGCTCTCTCAGTATTCGCTGTCCTGAACTTACAGATAGGTCTTGCCTTCCTAAATTTCCAGACTCAGATGCCTGAACATCTGATTTCTACTCAAAGTGACTGCATGGATACTAAAATCTAATTTTTACCAAATTACTAATCTCCAGAGCTTTTCCTAAGTAATCACTAGAAAAAATTATCTGCTGACAAAATAGAATAGAATAGGAAGAAACAACTTGTGGCTTTTGCTCTTGTTTTAAATTACCACAATCAAAGCTGAAATTTCTAGCCTTCCTCACAAATACACACAGAAATTAATTTTTAAAACCAAGCACTCACTTTTCCACTAAAATAAAAAGTTTGCCAAGAGGAAAGGCATCAGGCGGTTACAAACGCACCTGTGTATTAGTATCAGTGTGTTAGTGTATCAATTACATAAAGAAGGGTTAAACAGGAGCAGGGAGCACCACTTCCGCAGATTGGGTTTGGGTTGTAGTTAGGGTTTGTTTTTTTTTTCATTTGGTTGGTTGTGGTTTTTTTTTTTTAAAGGAACATACTGAAACCTGGAGACTACTGCTCCCATTAACAAGCTTAGAAACAAATCCTAAATCCTAAACCACAAAGAGCAAATACTAACTTACCCATGCCTGTGCACTCAAAATATGAGACAGCAACCAGTTTCCCTTATGTTCTGAATTTCAAGAGAAATTGACAGCTCACGTCACCTACCCATTAATTGTTAAGGACAACCCAGGAATACACAGACACTTCCTTGGATTACGCTGTTTTTAGAAGACATCTCCTTCCATTGCTAAAATTAGTACCAGAGGCATGTGTGTTTTTGGAGGATTTGTTTCTATTGTATACTCTTCTACTTGACACCCGTAATTAAAATTGGGTAAGTCTCCAACAGATTTTAAAGGCAAGAATTCTGTGAACCACTAAACTACTACGTGGGGAACCAGCACTGATGCATTTGTTTTCTTACCAACTAGAATTTATCCTTCCTTAGTGTTTGGTTTGGTCTAGTCTCATTTCAGGACCAAGAGGGCAAGTAACTTCTATTTTTCTGCTTTTTCCACAAATAAACTGACCAAGATCAGGCAATTTAATTCCCATGTGGAACAATACAGAAAGCTGTCTTCCTTCTGAGTAAGAGTGAGGACAAAGAGCCCCATCGCTCAGAAACCCCAGCAGCTGGGCATCAAAGCAGGAGCTGGAATGGAAGGGAGAGGCATGACGGTACATTCACCCAGGGGAAAAACAGCAACGGCCCATGGGAAGGCACACAACGGCTGAGAGAGAGTGCAACGGGATTTTATGCTTGCTTATGTTATAGTAGCAGTATATATGCCAACTGTCTCAGTCTGTGCATTTGTTTTTATTTACTATTTTCCATTGACTAAAGGCTTCTAAGTAACTTTATACAGTAAATATTCATGGGGTTTCACCTTGAAACAAAATGATGCATGTGCCACAGTTAAATCACATGCTGCAAGTATACTGACAGATGCAGAAGAAATTTTACTTGATGTAGTAAAAACAATCTCTTATATAAGGCAATGAAATTACGAAGTTCTTTTCCTGGTACTAAATACTGCAAGAGGTTTTATTTTCTATCAACACTACTTAAAGTCATTTTAAAAAAAATCCCCCAAACATCAACAACATTAAAACTGAATATAAACACTTATATCGTCAGTTAATACCTAAATTCAGAGGCCTAAAATTAGCCCTGCAAGCTGTGATAATACTGTGTGCAGATACATACACAAAGGGACATAGACCTGCACAAATTGCTCACTCCCAGGGAACGAGGCTGAAGCGAGGAGACTCCTGCTCGAACACCAGCTCAGGACAGCACAGACGGCAGAGCAGCAGTTCAATACGCACCACTGCGGAGAAACTCATTTCCAGGTCTTTGGTCTTGCAAGACCATCCAAGAAGGACAACTTGAATTGTGTTGAAACCGTTGCAATGGAAGAAAGTTTGCTTGCTACTACCCAAGATAATGTAAAATCCCTCTTTTCTTTCTTTTCCACACTGAAAAGATATTTGTATCACTTGTAACGCTATCACTACGCACACACATACAGTAGCTCCCTACTATGAATGAGTACTGCAGAATGTTAAGAAATACAAGGAAAAAAAAATTCTACAACCCAAAATATTCTGCACATTTTGCATTGCCGAGAAAATTGTTTTTAGAATTGGCTAGAGAATTTTTATTCTTTAACTTACATTATATTTTCTTGCCTGGTTTTGTGAAGTGAGAAAAATGCAGCACGACCATGTCTCCTTCCACCTGTGTATGTTTTAGTGTTTTGTATTTTGAAATGATAGGTTAATTTAAAGAAAACTGGAGGCATGTATTCAAGGTAGTGTGCTCTCCTGCCCCCTTCACCAACAGAGGTGCTAAAAATACTGGGGTTTATCATCAGCATTAAAATCAGCACCCAGGCAATAAAAGGTAGGACCTCTCAGTGTTGTTACAGGAGGATGGCAGGAAGATCTTCACTGGCTGGTCATCATGGGCACACTCCAGTCTAGCTGTGGCATGCACATGTTTTATTAAACTGGCGGCAGAAAAAAAAAAGTCAAAACATGACATGAAACCTGAAGCTATGTGTGTGCACAGAGTGGGAGGTGCTGCAGCAGGAGGATGAGTGATAGCAAAACACACGACAAAGCCACAGACGGCCAGGCTTCATTATCTCCACTGCACATGTGAAACAACTCATTTATCCTTTCTCAAAATTCAGCAATCTCAGGCACCAATTTCACAATCACTTGAAGCTGGCTGGTGCAAGCTAATACTGCCACAGCAAAAAGTGTTCCTGCCCTCTCCCCCAATCCTGGCCACTCAGTTTCAGCCTTCGCACCATCTGCTCTCTCCGTAACAAAGAGCAAACCCATCCGTTGAAAGACCTGACAGTCTCACAAACCACCAGCCTTCTTGTGCCAAAGCTAGCAATTAAGAGAGCGAGGACGAGCAAGAACTGAAGTCTGACTTGATCCCAGGGAACAGGTTGGAGGCCTAAGCAACTGGGGATGACAAAGAAGTGGGTTGTGAGCCGCAGTAATGATCAATTTGCCAGTTCCTAGAAGTTTTGAGCGGTATGTAAAAAATTTAGTCTTGCAAGGAATTTCATCTGATTGATATCAACACTGCATAAGCTGGACTTGCTTACACTGCAGCCTGCTTTTGTTTATGCTTAGTACTGTCTAAAATGATTTTGTTGTAAATATTTTGCTTTAAAGAGATTGTTTGGTTACTGGCTACTATTATTATTCTTCCTGGAAGGAAGAGAATGATGGGCCTTGAGCCAACACCAAACTTCTTAAAGTTGATCAATGGAGAACTCCAGCGTGGTTACTTGGAAAAGCAACTTTACTGCTATGGGGAGTGAAAGAACCCTGCCATATGCTGTGTGACACCATGAAACCAGCCTTAGCGAAAGAAGCAGCAAAATAATACAAAAAAATAGTGCAATTGACTTGTGTTCACTTTGGAGAGTGCTTTACGTACTACGGAAAACACAAATATATCAGGCAAGATTTCTGGTTTTAGTGTTTTCTTTTCTTTTCCAAGCAGGCATGCTTAGAATCTCCTCAGGTTTCAGAAAAGTGGAGCAAGTCCAAAATAAAATGGATGACTGAGTACAGAAGAACAACTTAACATGCTTGTTGGTACCCAATCAAGTGACAGAATTTTATGCCTTAGTATCAACTCCACTTAGGCAACTTGCTTGTTCATATCAGAAATACAAAATATAACTGCTACACATATAGTACATGTGCACAGAGACAGCGAAGGCTGAAGACGCCTTCTGGATAGACTTATGCCATTTTCAGGGACGAAAAACCTGAAAAAGACATTTAGTACATTAGATTTCAAGCCTACAGCCACAGCTATTGTGGACCACTGCCACCTGGACAACTGGGACAGGGCAGAGGAGACAGCAAGCAGCCCAGGAGCTCGTCAGGGCTTTCAGCACATCCTAAGTAGCTGCCAAGCCTCCAGCTTCCCTGGGTACCTTCACGTGATCACAGAAAAAGGTGATGGGTATGGTCCTAAAGCTCAGCACCCATCCTCATTCTGAGCACCCATGGATCCTATGGAAAGCAGGCTGGACAGAGAAAGGAGCTGGCCACTACCAAAATCAAGTGACACTAGTGACACTACCTGTCATTCTTAGTTGTGACAAGCAAGACACGAGAACGAAGCCTTACAATACTATGCACAGAAGTTTATAGTTATGTATATAAGTTTATACCATTTCTATGGCTATCAAAGCAGGCGTGGGTATTTTTAGAAGCCAGCTGGTGGATAGCTTTGTGACCCACACGATGACCTTTGGTCAAAGCGTACATGGCACTATGATGGGGAAAGGACTGAACTGTGGCAGGTTTAAAACCTTTCCTTTGACCTTAGAGGCCAGGAGAGGGCCAAGATGGCACACTTCCAGTCACATACATGGTTATGTGTGGCTTGTCAGAGGCTGCAAGCCAAAATGAAACTGAAGAAAATGTGTGCTAGCTAGTCCCATGCCAGGGATGAGATTAGTCCACCCTAATACAGCAGAACATCAAAATGCTCAGCCTACAAGCTCAAATGAAGACTTCAGCCACGTAGTAACAAAGGACACAAAACCAATTTTCTTCTTAGCAAGGAGAGAGGAGTCACAAATTCCATGTGAACATGTACAGACAATAATGAACAGCTCTTAAAACTACAAAAGCATATCACACAAAACTTCTATCAGCTCAAGTCCAGCTCTAGAAATAATCCACAAACATCTGAAAGTTTCAGGCTCAAAAGCAGAAGGGCGCACTGAAAGCAGTACACCTTCTACCTAACCCACAGAATTAGCTGCAACGCACTGCAGGAACTAGAGTTTTCCCCACCGCCAGACACGACAAACAGGTTCTTTGCAATCAGTGGGGTCACACACAGAGGACATGGCACAACACAACTTCTGCCTCGCAGAGGAAGAAAATCCTGTGGGGTAAAAACACAAGAAGGTGATCTGGCTAAAAGAGAAGGCTTCTTATTGAAAAGCTACTCTATACAGAACTGTGAGTTAAAGATTTTTTTTACAATCTTGCCAAACGACAAGGAAAACTCAGTTATGTAGGAACTGCTTCAACCCTCCAGGAGCCTGGTCTAATTGCATCCTTTACAAACCAGTGTAAAGAGTGAGTGTATCATACCAACACGGGCAACTCATTATTTGGGGAACAGAGAACAGAAAAGAGGACAAGAATCTCTTGATGATGGCTCTTCTTTCTCTAGTACAACCTTGGGAAACAAGTTAAAATGTAACTGCAATCTTTGCAGCCAGCAGCACTCTCAGATACCGCAGACTTTGTATGAGGCAGCAGAACAGATTAAGTTTATTAGGAGTTTACATATTAGACACACTGATAGCTTTTTCTCCTACATCATTTTTCTATTATTTAAAGGATTAACTTGTTCCTGCACAACAACTGGAGGAACATCTACATAAATTATAGAGTAAAAATATTGATTTTTCTATAGAAGCACTACATTATGTTTTTGTTTTATCAACAGCAGATAATAGAATTTGGAAGAATTTTGGCTGTTCCTGCCTGAGATAGCTAATGATGGCCTGCTTAGTAATAGTGTCACAGACTTACGTAAATTTTCATACCATATTTATCTATTTCAGTTTGCTATTTTCTACATTTTGAAAAGATATTTGTAATTGTTTTCAAGTTTCACATTGTGATGGAGCTCTTATAGAGCCGGGTACTGCAAGAGCTAAACCAAGACTGCTGCTTGAATCTTTGTTGCAGGTAGACACAACACAACATATGGGAATCTGAACAGACTTCAAGGCCACTTACATTGGATACAATTATTTAGTGTTACACTGAATTAAGCCTAATGAGAAGCTTAAAAAGCTGGCATTAATGATGCTCTTTTGAAAGTGAATTTCAGCCTGCAATTTTTTTTTCAACGTCTTTTAATCATGTTGTTATTGATTGCTATTCCTCAATAAACTCACAGGTTTCATTGTATACAAAGTGTTATACACTCCCTCTTCTGGTAATATCTTAAAAACACAGTATCTAGACTTCCGTGTATCAAATGTTAGATTTTAAGTATATCATATTGCCTGGAAAAAAACCAAACAAAACAGTATCATGTCAATACTGGGAAGCTTGTTTTTAAGAAGTCAGCAAACTGGTGATCAAAAATGAGTAAATGAATAAAAGGTGAAAATTACCTGTTACAATGCCTAAGTAAAGTAGGCAGCCTACATACTTTGTAGCTGTGCTTAAAAACAAAATGTTATTGATTCCTTTTAATTTGATAAGAATAACACTGTCTCAAGTGTTTCCAAAAGCTCAACACTCACATACATGCCTGGTTACCATTTGGTGCACTACTGCTGTAGGTGAGAATCCAGCTTTCAAAAGGCTGCCTACTTTTTTTCCTAAGGCAGAAGATGAAGTAGTTCCTACAAAACACTGCCTTTATGTAGGTAAGGAAATGGGTAATTTTCTTCCATCTAATACACTGCCTCCTTTTCTCTCCACTTGTAAAGAACTGGTGAGCATTCCTGTTACTGCAAAAGCTGTGTGAAAGCTACATGTACATCCTACGTACACCTTAGTCTCAAAAAAAAAAAAAAATTAGAGGACATAAAACAAGAATTTTGAAATAACTTAAGTAATCCAGCAAGAAACAGTAAAAGAAAACAAACATAATATGACCTATAAATAAATGCACATGCATGCATATATCCATCTCCTTCCTTGACGGTCAGTGCCTGATAAACCCGGGAGAGGTGTCTCAAGTAGGACGCACTGTTCTCCCCGTTCCCCACCAAAACGTGCAAAATCCAAGAATGCCGTGGTGTTACACAAACCACACCAGTAGCACTGCTGCCAAAACATTAACACAGGAAAGGCTAGTGAAAAAGCTTTTGTTTGTTTTGCCCTGTTAAACCTCTCCTCCTTTCTTCCACTTCGTCCCCTCAATACAGAGTAATAAAACCCGCACCATACCTACTTCATACTCCCTCCTGCAAGGTCATTTTTTCCCACCTTCCTTATTTAGCTTCCTCCTTATTGTCTTCATCTATTTCTTTTTTATATGTATTTTACTTAAGTTCTTTGTTTTACATTTCCCTTTTTAGCTATTCCCCCGTGTCCTCTCTTTCCCCTCCTCAGACACGCACCCACCCACACCAGTTAATTCTAGCTGTGCCGAACCAGCCCTGCCAACGCTGCCGTCCTGCCCGCGCTCGCTGGCCGCTGTGCCCCTGCCAGGTGCCACACAGCTCTGTGCTGGGAACAGTGGTATCCTGGCAAAAAATGAGTAAAATTGATAGTTACTGATGAGATTTCCTATCTCTCCTTTGTAGCTGTGCTTGCAGAGAAAAAGAGACTACATGCAAATCCTCTCCCTTCCAAATGCAGCAGTTGTTTGAGAGTCAGCTGGTGGGACGAGAGGGTACAGTCTGTGCAACTTGAAACTATGTGCTTCCATGAAAAAAAGAGCAAAAACCAACCAAAATTATTTTCTTCGTGACAGTTGAACACTCAGCATTGTTTTATAAGCTTCTCAGAACACTTCTCCCCAGAATCGCAAAGTGTTGTGTTCATCGGAGGCTTGAGTTCTTGGAATAATCCACACAGTTCATGAGAACACAAACTTCTCCAAAAAATAAATGAAGAAGTCCTTATAATTGATCTGCATGTGGTTAGCTTATGAAATTAAACTACTTCTAACTCCACCCTCCAGCACCGAGTTCACATCTCGATGGCTCTGACACATTCCCAGCTCTCCTCCACAACAGCAGAAATCCTGCCCGGTTTTATTCCAACTCAGGATTCTTCCACCCCTCCGGCTCTCAAACAGGTTGCAGCTTCATTCTTCTGTGCTCAGCTCAGGGCTGCGTGCCAAACCCTGCGTGCCCATGGCCTGCCCTCCCAATGCATGCCACCTCCTCTGGCCCAGCTCCAGCTCGAAGGAGTGGCTTAGGCGTTAGAAAGAGCCCTTTTAGCTGGGAAATAAACCTTCCAAGGATGTGGAGCACGTAAGCTGATACAGAATAGCCTTCCCTGAACCCACAGACACTCCAAAGCGATGGTTGAGAGCTGTGTTCTGCTCCATGGGACAATCATTCAAATGAAATCGTTCAAAATGAGTTCTGAGTGATGAAACCTAACATTGACTTTTAGACTGGTTAACTCTCTCATCGTCGATAATTTTTAATTGTAGACCTGATGTGACTATTCCAGCTGGCTTCTTCCAAAGTGACGCTGTAGTCAAATACACTCAAAGGGTACTTTTTATTAGAACTACTTCTTCTCTTTACATCTTACTCCAATCTATTGATCAACATACTAACTTTCCCCTTCTCGCTGAACAACTATTTCTGTAAGCAACAGTGAACACAGCACTGCTCCCTCTTTTCCCACAAAGATAAATATATTTGTTTTTCTTTCTTTCCACTTGTTCTTCCCCCATCAATGTTTACCCTGAAAAGGGAGCAGTCAGTCCCAATCTCCAAATACCCTGCAAGGAGACTACTATAAAGGAGCATGGTTTTCAAGGAAACCTTGTATAATATTGCATGTTAGGAGCCGTTTTAAATATTTTAACATATTAACAAGAATAGGATAAAAAAAAAAGACATTATCTATCCAGCCAGTAATAAGCCACAAGGATTTCTGCATGTAGTTCTTGTGCTATGGCAGACCAGCAAAAAATTCGATTCATGCTAACCAAAGGTAAGAAAAGCCAAAAGCACACCAAAGCACTTGAAGTCTGCAATATTTTAGCGCACAGGGTGCTGTAGGTAGAATAACACGAGTTACATGGTAAGTGGCAAACTAAACAGTTTCTTTTTTAAATCTGAAGCTGAACATTACCTTTTTAGTTAGCCAATACTTAAAGTTGCTTTATGTCTTCAACCAGAGCTTGACAAATCCATGTACCCACAAAAAAGGAAGAAGTTTTACTAGAAAACTGCCATCAACTTCTCAGACTCTACTTTCATGTAATAAACAAAGACCACAGCCATTACGCTTACAAAAATAACCTTCTGCACATGAACCGTTTGTGATGTTACAATTAACCACAGTGCCTAACTTCATCGCTCCTTAAAATCTGCATGGCAGAACTTGTCTGTGACTTTAAACCCCAACTAGCACATTTGGTATTCAGCTAATGGCTCTGGGGTGCACAATTCAAGTCCCAAATACACTTAGAGAGTTAATTTACAGGTGGCAATACTTTCTTATTTCATGATGCATTATTTAAAAATAACTAAATAATCAACTGAAACATTTGTTGTTTTTTTTTTTCTGACATTATTCCCGTGCTGACCTCTGAGCCCATTC
Source organism: Pterocles gutturalis (assembly GCF_000699245.1). Classification (NCBI taxonomy): domain Eukaryota; kingdom Metazoa; phylum Chordata; class Aves; order Pterocliformes; family Pteroclidae; genus Pterocles; species Pterocles gutturalis. The sequence continues at coordinate 43,702 of NW_010137995.1, forward strand.
CCTTCTGGGAATATGCCAAGATGATTCTTGCAAAAGCTACAGAATTTCACAAATCTCTGCCAAGAAGAAATTAAACTAGTTGTTGCTGGACCCAGAGACTAAGATCCTATTGCTGAAATCCAGACTGTGCGAGCTACTGTGAGAGGACTATGTATTTAAACAGAAGCTGCTGAAGCTGCCAATGATAATTCGTTAAATCATATACATTCGCTCAAGACAGAATATGTCAAATGCCACCTGTGCACGTTTGGCAATATGGTTGGTAGATTACTCCAGCACATCTGTGACACACCACATAACATTCAAGTTTTATTTTGGTTATTAGATTACTAGAGAAGATTACCAATACCCCAGAAAATTCTGATGATTTATATAAAACATTTTCATGCTGCTTTAAAAAGACATTAGCGAACAGTGGACACTTAATTACTGAAACAAATTGCTTGCTGCCAAAAGTATGCAGGCCATAATGAAGGCTTATCCCTCCAAAACGCAGAAGAGCTCAGGCAATCTCCTACGAGAAAAACAAAACAAAAAAAACCACAAAACAAAACAAGAAACTCCCACCAAACAACAACCCCTCCAATCCTCAGGTCCAATGGCTTTGGAACAAGATTCAGTACATTCCTTTCTTTTGCTATCTGCTTCAAATGCTGCCTGGTACGGACACTTCATCTTTGACTTAGTAATCCATGCTAAACACTCTCTGTATTCTATTCTGAGCAAGCAACATCTGCAAAACTTGGAAAAATAAAACTTAAAAATATCAAATACTGATGTCAGATTTTTCAGAGCAATTAGCTGATGCCAAATTTGAGAAAACAGAAAGAAGGTAGGTCAAATTTACATCCAGTTCACAGGATGTCAGAATAAACTAAATACAGAACACTGCAGGGACTGTAATACTCAAATTACATATAATAAAACATCCAAAACACAACAGCATATTAGCAGGGAGAGTTAATGGATCATTTATCCCAATTAAAACCACAACAAATATCACATGTTCTCTGCAAATCCAAGCACTTAACACCAACACCAAAAAAACCCCTGATGACTAGCCAAGTAGTACATGTGCTCACTACAGGTGGGTGTGAGAACTGGCTGAGAAAGGAAGGAGTAGGGTTATACAATCAGACGAAGGAGATTCACAGGAGACCCTACACTGATTGGCAGGATGGAACCAAGTAACACAAACGAACATCTCTCTCCACTGACAGGATCTGCCTCTGAGCCTCTCTCCAGGCTGAGTATAAGGTTGTAGGATGACCTTCTCTATTCCAATCTCACAACCTCCTAGAAACCACAAAAGGTGTGTAAATCTCTATTAGCCCATTTCTAAACCCTGTACTTCAGGTTTAAACATGCACTGATCAGGAACTGAAACGCTCGAGCGTTTCCCCACCAGCTCCCAGCGCAGCAGCAAGCAAAGCTCAGTGTTGCTCACCTTTGCCACCGCATGCCAAACCTATGGAAGTTAATCAAAACACTAGACATGGCTTTTTAATGACTCAACAGCCCAACACACTATCATCATCTCTTTCCAATACGTCCTGTATTTGTATTAATGGTTTTCACAATCACTACGTGACTCACGAGCACTCTCAGTTTAAGTTTTACAGGTAGCCTTCATTACTACGGCTAAGGATTTAACCCTGCTTTGTATTTACAGAAACCAAGGCACAGAGGAAACAAACTACAAAAAAATTAGGAAAAATTAGAAGGAGGAAACCCCACATCTCTACACTGACGCTGCTTCCACTCTGCTGAGCTTCCTCCTCCCTCTGAGCCACAAAGCAGCCCGGATGGTGCAGAGAAGCAGCTCTCCTCAGACAGGAGGCTGATAACCACAGGGAGATGCGATAAACCCGTGGAACGGCTGAAATACCAACAAAAGGTCATACGGCCCGAAAACCACGTTGCTTTAGGGTTTCCATGAACAACCTGAAATAACTGTCGCGATGGCTTCCTCAAAGAGCAGCCTTTCGGTGCAGCATGAGAACTGAATCTAGCACGTTTCTGTGGGAAGGAGAGAGGAAATAAAAGGGACACAGATACATTCAGCTATCTTGAGGAGCGTGACAGTTAGCAATTTGACAGACAACAAAGTCATTTTTACTGTAAAAAAAAAATATATATCAAGAGAGGAAACTGTGCAGGGACTTAAGAAATAGAACCGATTCAAACACAGAGGCAGAATCTATGTGGCATGGAAGTTCATCGAGAGTGTAGAGAAATACTCCAGCTGGAGAAAAATACTGTGTTTTCTCAGAGTAGCACAACACAATAAGCGATCTCAGGTGCTTTGCCCACAAGACGGGATGCCTGAACATTATACCTTCTTTCCATCTTTCACCTCTGATTTGATCTCGAGCTATCCAAGGAAGATGCTGATACCATGGAAGCGTAACCATTCAAAAAGCATTAGCAAGAATACTAGCAATAAAGGACTTAAATCACTTGTCCAGCCCCACAAATGAAGCAGCTGAGATCTGACAGAAGAGAGGATTTCTCAAAACAATTCCTCCTCGGCTGACTGGCGTGCTTCTGCCCTGCCAGATCCCCAGCATCAGTGCCACCCTTGGCCAAGAGGGTAAAACCATTTGAGTGTACCGACAGCCCGCTGCTGTACACAGGCTAGAAGAAATGCTACCAGCAGACTTCCGATATCTCATTGTATTAGATTGCTTTTAAACAGTAATCTACATGTGGTGTTACACACACAAAATATATCACTGAATTTTACAAATCAATGACAGAATATATACCGACAGTATAGAATAACTTAAAATGGCAATTCATACGCCAAATGCATGCTTAGATTGCCCCAAAAAGTAGAATTTAATTTTGAATTAGTACCTCTTCTAGTCAAACACATGAAATATAAAAGTATCAGTTACATATAAAAGTCTGTGATTTGTATCAATAAAGTACTTTACTAAAAAGGTCAAATATTCTGACGAATAAGGCTACATTTCAATTATCTGTGACTACTTGTGGTCCACAGAAAAAAAGCCAGCACACACCCTGCAAAGCACTTTCAGCCTAGATAGTTAAGAAGTTTATTACAAATATGCTTTGGAAGAAATTTATTAGCTCATTAGGTTTAGCTAATAGTTTGTTTAGCCTTCCTTTGACAAAAGTGACATTCTAAAAGAGCATATTCTACTACTTCAGAAAACTAAATCCCACATGACAAGTTTCAAAGAACACCAAGTACAAGCGATACGTACCACTAGGAGTTGTAGGATATTTTAAGAGATTACTATTTCTCTGGTAACAATTAAAAATACCTTTAAAAGACCCTAAGAACATCACAAAAAGGTACAGCTTCATTAATGCACTGCAGTTTTTCAGAACTTGAAGTATCTCTCCTTTATCAATCCCTAAAATAATGACACAAATAAAAGACGTAATTCAGGGCAAACTGACTGTGATGAATCCAAAGAGTGTTCTACATTTTTGGTATCATGATAGTATAGTTTTTGTTTTGAACTAGAACTGGGTGTTTTAAGGACTTCAGCACTTTCCTTCTCCTGAAATACGCTGTGTTTTAAAAAAAAAAAAAAATACACTACTGCCTGGTAATCAATCACCTGCTGTACTTATCAGCTTTCACATTCAATTTGCTAAAATGCGTAAGGGTTTCACAAATCTCAAGGCTGATAAAAAGCAATGACAACTAGTGTTCTACAAAATCACCAAGTCAGCCTTCTTACCTTTCTGAGGCTACTAGTTTGGCAAACTAAGGTCCTTTAATGACGTTCACCCCACCCAAGCCTGTTTTTCTCATCAGAATGACCCCGCCTGTTTCCTCTACACACCACAGCCCTGGCTGAGCGTCTTCATTGTTCAGAACGGGCTTAAGAAATACTAAGAATAACCTCATCATTTCCATCTCCTCCTTCTACGTTTCTCTTGAAGTATGAATCTGCCACTGATGCAAGGTTTACCCGAGAGAAAGTTTCATGTTTAGAGATCACACTCCTACAATGGGATACAGAACGGGAACATTAGTGTTTATTTGTTTATTTTCTTAAAATATTTTCCATACCTTCATTTTGTAGTTCCCTCTTCAATCTGTCCCTTTTAAATTGCAAGTAGTACTTACAGAAGAGTTTGAATTAACTCCACAAACAAGTTTAACACTGGTACAAACGGCATTACAACACCCCAGGCTTTCATCTCCATGGTCAAGAAGCAATGCCATACCTATTCAGTTCTTTAACCACTTCTTCAATCTGCCCGTAAGTCTGTCATGACAAAAACTACAATACTGGTTCCTACAGTACAGACACCTGTTTGTCAGACAGTTTGGAGATCACCTGCTCATTTCAGAAAAACAACTCCAAGTGTCTGCAGACACCCACAGCTCTCCATCACTACCAACCTGAGCTAGCTCCTGACCTCAAGACGGAAGATTCAATATGCCAATGCTCAGAACTGGGTACCATCCAGTCCTCCCCCATAAATTTATTTTTAACTGTCACAATCAATTTAATATGATATTTTAGAAGGACTTATGGGACATCCCAAACTGATATTCAGTAACAGGTGAGGAATCACACTGGCAAGGGACTTGCTCTTGGCTGATACAAAGGCTTACAGCAACCACAGGAAGAAAAGCTGATGCCCTTTTCTTCTTCTGGCTCCCTACAGTTCTGGAGACTTACATCCACAAAATAGTGTGGGTTTTGTTTTTTAAATTACTAGTACTGCCATTCATAGAATAACAAGCACACCAGTATAAATTAAGTCACAAAACCTATTCAGATTCTTCCCCAAGTCACTCTGTGTGACATTAACTACAGAATCCAGCAGCAAGGGTAGGGGTATAACCCACAAGGCATTATAACACAAAAACAAGCGAGAGGTGGAAAGGATAAGTAGTACAACTTCTGCACAGCATAGGAAGACCCTTTCCCAGTCTCCAGGAAGCAACAGAAGCAAGTATTTACTTTCTTGCCAAAAGGCTGGATTATTTAAGATGCAAGAAAAGTTATCCCTTGTTCTCAACACTCTTCTAGGTTCCCTACCCATACCCAACATCTTCTGTCCTTTTAAACACCGAGGCAATCAGCAGGTGCATTGACCTAGAAAAAAGGGAACGTGTACAAATACGCACACACGGAGGGAGGAAGGAGCAGTTCGGAAGATGCTCTGTCCACCTTATTTTTTAAGACTTGGTCAGAAAACACCTCACAAATTGGCCAGAAAATATCTCCTGAATTTCTCAAGAAATGAAAAGCTGAATACCAAAGACCTCCTATCCAAACATTGTCATTAAATTGTTTGAGGTTAATTTCTAGTCTTGAGAAGAAGAACTGCCAGCCTCCCCCAGTCAGGTTTGTAGGAAGTAACTGAGTGCTTGAACTTGTGTGTAGCACTTCAGATCTTCCCAGTCCTCTATAAACACTGGCTAACACCGACCAACACAGGAGCTTCCTAGCATAGTTTATATACAAAACCATCGGACCAGTAAAACAAACACAAATTGATACTTCTGAAAATAAATAAATAAGCTTACTGGCCATTGGAAGCATACAATGTTTTACAACCAAACTTGTAAGTTTAGGTTTTAGCTCAAGTTCACAGTTCATACTATAACAGAACCCGTGTAAAAATAATCTGTATAAATACACAAGGAGAAAAGACACATCCAGACACAAACACACTACACATACTGTCTGTGAAACACACTATATATATATATATATATGTGTCATTTCAAAATTGAACCGTATGTATGCAGCATTACAAGGAGGCATTAAAAAAAACTCAAAGGAACAAGTTCTTTATGGAACTGCATTACAACGTAAGTAAAATGATTAAACACAGGTTATGTTCTTTGATATTATTTAGAATGTAATGATCTATGTACCATCAATTTAAAAAAAAAAATTTGCCAGGCTTAATCCTGATTTAACCTCACCCTTAATTATTAAAAATAGTTAAGCACTTACCATAATGTGATTGAAATGCCTGTGGTTTTACGACCTGATTACAGTGGTTACACATCACCAAATAGAAATCATCATGAGCCGGGCAAAGACCAAATATTGGCATATCTAAAAACAAAAAGACAAAACGGCATCTCTCAGCTGCTGACAATTATTGAAAAACAGTTTAATTACAGAGCCACGACACTAGTGTTGAATCATAATTTTAATACACTTGTACCAAATTTGAAGATGAGAAAAAAAAGATCATATAATGCAATAGATAATTTTGTGCTGGAGTATTACAAAAGCAAAAATCTTGCTACAAAGATAAATGTAAAATGAGCGATTACTTGCAGAAAACATCTATTAGAAAACTGATTTAGGACTGATTATATTATACCAGATGCAAGAATGTACTAAAAAAAGACTGACTTCAAATGACAAACACACTATAAGAGGGGATGATTTATATATTCTGAAATGTTTTTGTATTTTATTCCCATTTCATTAACTGAATTCAAAAACGAACTTTATTTTCTATTTAATTTTTTTTAAACCATTTTAAACACACAGCCATTTACCAGGCAGTATTACATGCATAATGGTTTTATTTGTTTAACAGTGCATTATAGTCCAGCCATCTGCTGCCAGAGATCTGTGTAACAGCTACATAAGAGAGAAATAGAGATAACAGTATGTCAGAGCATGTGTGGATTTCAGAGATAACACACATACTTGCAGACTTTTACTAATAAAATTAGTTTCTACAGTTTTGTTTTTAAGAATACAGTTTCTTAAGACTATAGTCCAACAGTTTAAACTGCATTCAGAGACTGCTGGAGCAACAAATACAACATTTACTACACAACTTAAAGGTATACTACATTTATATAACTAAAAGTGCTATTCAATCATTAGAAGACAAAAAATAGGAAACTGCAAACATAACAGTACAAATTCATTATTGCCAAGCACGTGGCTAAGGGATCTAGAACACTATTTAAATGTTTAAAACGGATATAAGAAAACTTATTTTCTTAAAAAAACCTCAAGTAATAGATTTATCTTTATAGTAACTTTGAAATTAAGTTAAACTTATTTACCTCAGTGCTAGAATGGACCCCAGAGTTTTGTTTTAAAGCTACTGATTTGCCTTTGTGTATTCTTAACAACATCCATATTTTTGTTCATTAGTGGAACACCAATTATGAAATAAATTGAGTGGGCTGCATTTTAAGAGTAAACACACCATAACACAAGGTAACCGCCGGTAGAATGACGCTGTCAGCCCTGGAGAGCCCCACGGACTCCACTTTGTTCCTTGGAGGCAAAAGAACGTATCCACACTGAACGGCTTCCAGAATTAAAGGCTCTCTTTGCAGTAAGTATCTTTATCATAAAAATTTAATTACTTTTCTTTAAAAAAAGAAACCCAGGTTTTCCAAAAACCTTATTCATGCTACATTAAAATTAAGCATGATACCTGCCGTAAC